>NC_069500.1:462007497-462307497 GCF_027579735.1 Bombina bombina | reverse complement strand
TAGGAAATTGGTATTAACTCAGATAATGAAAAAGTCAGAGTTAGATATCAAATGTCTTACTAAAAAAGATAAAGAAACCCTTGAAATTTTACAATCATTAGGAGGTGAAGACCTAGACCCTGATAGCCGCCCAGACCTGTCCACCCCCCTTAAGATAAAATCTTCTTTCATGCCTATTTTGTCTCAGGTTCCAGCTATTAATCTGTTTGTCAAAGCAGTGGAGAAAGATATTGAAAAACTTTCTGATTTCTCTGAAACAGGGGATAATTTGACATGGGAAGAAAGAAAGGCCTTGAATGAATTAACTAGAGCCACCAATGTCATCATAAAGGGTGGGAACCTGGTCCTTATGGATGAAACAAGCTATATGTGTGAAGTGAAGAGGCAATTAGGGGTTCAGGAACAATATGTAAAATTAAGTAGTAATACTACTAAGCTAATACAATTACATTTGTTTAAAATGTTAAGTGAAGTCAGGAGGGAGGGACTTATCTCTTTACGAAGAAGACCAATAGTCTCAGGTATTGGTAGCTGAACAGATAACCTATGTAAATTTGTGGATTACTTTCTAAGACCTTTCCTCACCAGCCTCCCCTCCTATGATAAGGATATGGGTGATCTATTAAAAAAACTTGATGGAATCAATGTCTCTGAAAATACTCTTCTTGTATCTCTTGATGTAGAAGGTTTATATTCCTCTATCCCACATACAGTGGGCTTAAGAGCAATAAGATCCTTTTTGGAGACGAGGTTCAAGTTTTGAGAAACATACAAATCTAATATGTGAACTTTTAGAATTTATACTTCAGAATAATATTTTTACTTTTGATGGAAAGTTTTATAAACAGGTGAGAGGGACAGCAATGGGAGCAGTATGTGCTCCAACATATGCATGTCTCCATTTAGGAGCATGGGAACATGAAATATTTGATGTATATAGTGAAGTGTTTGAGTCCTCAGTCCTTTTGTGGATAAGATATGTGGACGACATTTTGATGCTATGGGATGTCTTGACAAGTGAGATTGATAAGAAAGAATTGGCATTCCTAGATATAAAAATCAAGAAAGAAGGGATGTTGAAAGTCACAAGAAATCATAGAAAAACTAATGCTACTAATAGTATTTTGGAAGCAAGTAGTGCCCATCCACAATCCCTAATTAAAGGGATTCCGGTTGGTCAATTTTTAAGGCTGAGATGGAACTGCTCATCATTAAATAAATTTGAAGAGCAAGCAGTATCTATGAAAGATAGATTCAGTAAGAGAGGATACTCTAAAAATTGTGTATATAAAGCATATACTAGAGCAAGAAACTGTAGTATGGATGACCTTTTATATGGAAGTAAAGAAAAAGATACCAACAAGAAAATAAGATTCATAACCACATTTAATAACCAATGGAATAACCTAAGGTATACACTTAGAAAGAATTGGCATATTCTGCAATTAGCTGTAAGGAGGGGATAATCGCCCACCACCTCCTTTACCTTATCAAAGAGAGCCCTGAATTTGAAGAATAAATTAGTGAGAAGTAACTTTGTAAAAAGCCCCTCATCATCAGACTGGCTTAGGAAGAATAGGGGCATTAAGGGAAGTTTTCCATGTGGAAAATGTGTATATTGCCCCTATATGGAGAGAAGTCACAGGTTCACAGGTAATGGGAGTAGAGAATATAATATTAGGTACTTTTTTTTTAATTGTGAATCAGTGGGGGTGGTGTACCTGTTACACTATGGGTGCCCCCGGTTCTATGTAGGAAAAACTAAGCGTGTTCTCAAAGAGAGGATACAGGAACATAGAGATGATATATATTACAAAAGAGACACTAATGTTGTGAGACACTTTAAAAAGTACCATGCAGGAGACTCCTGCTCTTTAAAATTTACTGCCATTGACAAGGGGGATCTGTATAATAGAGGAGGGGAAATAGATAAAGTGTTACTGAAGCCAGGTGGATCTATGTGTTGAAAACAAGTTTTCCCTTGGGTCTTAATGATAAGTTGGATTATGCTTGCTTTCTATGACAGGTTATATACTGTTTATTATATTATTCTAACTAAATAAATGATTCTAACTTCTATGCAAAAGGAAATAAAGGTGTACGCCATTATCTATAAATAAGTTTGCTTGGTTTGGTGTTTACTTTAATAAGATGTAAATAATAATAAGGTTTTCAAAAAAAGCATGTGACAGAAATTTTTTGATATATCCCTTTAAGAGCACAAGGTGAAACTACACAAAGTAGGCTGGGCTTACTATGGTTTAAAAGGCTGTTTTGAGTCTAATGAATTACTGCCCTGAAGAATCCCCACTGTGAGTCTGCCTTAGGGATGAAACACATATGCTGTTGGCAAAAAGGCTGTTTTGAGTCTAATGAATTACTGCCCTGAAGAATCCCCACTGTGAGTCTGCCTTAGGGATGAAACACATATGCTGTTGGCAAAAAGGCTGTTTTGTTACTGCAGAAATTGAGTCTGGACACTTTTCTATATGCAATACCCTCTGTTTGTTGAAAGACACTTGCTAATATGAAGGAGGATGGTAATTAAGCATACACCTGTGCTGGAGGTGGGTGTAGCACAGCTACCTGAATGGTTTTGGAATCGGTCTGTGCAGCTCTAACACTTTGGAGATAATCACTTGAAAGAAATAGGTGATAAAGTGCCTAGAGGCTGTGGTTTTTTTTTTTATTATTGAAAAAATTTGTTAAAACATAATACATCTTTATCAAAAGAAAAATACAATTCTCAATCTATTATCCATAGCACAATCTGTCGAAATTCTCGTTTTTGCCTATGTTTTCGTTTAGATTGTTATATCAAAGAAGAGAAGAAAAAAGAAGAAGAAAAAAGAGAATTCCATGTTCTATCAACTCAAATTACAATAGTAAATTATTTGGCTATAACCTTTAAAGTTTCTTAATCATTCTTTCTTTCACCTGTGTATGTTTATATAATGTTCTAAAGGAAAAGGAATTCAAGGAAAAGTATAGGGTGGGAGAGAAAGGAGCGCAGAGGAAGGGAGAAAAAAAAAATTAGGAAAAATAATAAGGAGAGGGGGGGTAGGCTCCCCATTTATTTCCTCACCCCTCCATCCGCTCAATGTTCTATAAAGCTCCATTCTCCTCTGATTTGCGCTTCCAAAAAGAATTCCGTATTTCTAAAAGGTTTTAAGTTTTCCCTTCGAATTTCTATTGGTTGTTTTTTTATATATAGAGACCATTTTTTAAAATATATTCCTATTCTATTATCTATATCGGCCAGGGTGTCTGCTCTCTCTATTATAATCTGATCAGGGCCGGATTTACATCTCAGGTGCCTGTAGGCACAAAAACCTGAAGCGCCCCCCCCCACCCCCCCACCCCCCCTAGAAAAAAGTGGAAAAAATGAGGACTTTTTTTTATTATTATTTAGGACAACTAAAAATAAATATTAGATGTAAAATTACATTTTCCCTTTTATGGAGATACACAAATACACACACCAATTGCAATATTTGTTGTAATGGAAGCTACACCAAAAATCAATATTCACTTGACTCAAATGGCCATACAATTTCTATTATGTATAACAAAAACAAATCATGTTAAACTTTTAATGCAAAATATTCTAAAGAAAACCCTATTTAAAGGGACATCAAATGTGACAGTTTGCTGGGCATTTTATTATTGCACTAGTGCTTGCAGAGAAGTGTGTTAGCCTCTTGCAAAAGAGTTAAACACATAGTCAATGTCAGTTCTGAGACAGCAATACACATCTGTGCAGACCCAGATGGGCTCATAGGACATGTTTATTGACAAGCCATTAGTGTATTGCTTTTCTGGAGATGACTTTGACTATGTGCTTAACATTTTGTTGGAGTCAAACACAGTTTTGTGTAAACAATAGCAATATTAAAACTAGCAGCATGCAAGCTCATCACCATCAACAACCTGTGCAGCCAGTGGAAGAAAATATAAAATGTAGGGAAAAAAATCTTGTAAACTCTGATATTTTTGGTACAAACACACACAGATGTTACATTTATTTTGTTCTGAAATATAAATATCATATGATGTTGCTCTCAAAGGAAAACATGGAATGTTGTAGATTATATGTAATCCAGGGGTCAACAAATGTGTTTAAAATTAGAATTTAGAAATTCAATGGGAGGGGTTTAGTTTTAATCTTTGCCCCTCTCTCCTTCATGGCTCCCTCAACTGCTGTAACATATTCCCAATGAAACACTCGACTTTGTAGGCACCTGGCAGCACAATTCTTACTAAAATAAATGCCCTCATAAAAAAAAAAAAAAAAAAAAAAAAAAATTTTTTTTTTTTTTTTTTTTTTATTATTGACAGGCAGGCGCCCCTCACTGCAAGGCGCCTGTAGGCACATGCCTACTGTGCCTAATGGGAAATCCGGCCCTGAATCTGATGCATTATTGTTTTCTTTAAATATCTAATCGTGGGTTTCTTTCTTTTTTCAATCCAAAATTTAAATATTAGCTTTCTTGACAATAATATAATCATTATTATTAGTCTCCTTTCCTCCTTTTTGATTTCTTATGGTATGTTGAAAATCAGAATATTTTCCAACTCTTAGGTAATTGTATTCTCAACTATTTGTGATATTAATGTTGCTACCTGATACCAGAATTGTCTAATTTTTGGACATAGCCAAATTAAAGCCTAGATTTAGAGTTCGGCGGTAGCCGTGAAAACCAGCGTTAGCGGCTCCTAACGCTGGTTTTAGGCTACCGCCGGTATTTGGAGTCACTCAAAATAGGGTCTAACGCTCACTTTTCAGCCGCAACTTTTCCATACCGCAGATCCCCTTACGTCAATTGCGTATCCTATCTTTTCAATGGGATCTTTCTAACGCCGGTATTTAGAGTCGTGTCTGAAGTGAGCGTTAGACATCTAACGACAAAACTCCAGCTGCCGGAAAATAGCAGGAGTTAAGAGCTTTCTGGGCTAACGCCGGTTCATAAAGCTCTTAACTACTGTACCCTAAAGTACACTAACACCCATAAACTACCTATGTACCCCTAAACCGAGGTCCCCCCACATCGCCGCCACTCGATTCAAATGTTTTAACCCCTAATCTGCCGACTGCCACCTACGTTATCCTTATGTACCCCTAATCTGCTGCCCCTAACACCGCCGACCCCTGTATTATATTTATTAACCCCTAACCTGCCCCCCACAACGTCGCCGCCAGCTACCTACAATAATTAACCCCTAATCTGCCGAACGCAAAGCGCCGCCACCTACGTTATCATTATGTACCCCTAATCTGCTGCCCCTAACACCGCCGACCCCTATATTATATTTATTAACCCCTAATCTGCCCCCCACAACGTCGCCGACACCTGCCTACACTTATTAACCCCTAATCTGCCGAGCGGACCTGAGCGCTACTATAATAAAGTTATTAACCCCTAATCCGCCTCACTAACCCTATCATAAATAGTATTAACCCCTAATCTGCCCTCCCTAACATCGCCGACACCTAACTTCAATTATTAACCCCTAATCTGACGACCGGAGCTCACCGCTACTATAATAAATGGATTAACCCCTAAAGCTAAGTCTAACCCTAACACTAACACCCCCCTAAGTTAAATATAATTTAAATCTAACGAAATTAATTAACTCTTATTAAATAAATTATTCCTATTTAAAGCTAAATACTTACCTGTAAAATACATCCTAATATAGCTACAATATAAATTATAATTATATTGTAGCTATTTTAGGATTAATATTTATTTTACAGGCAACTTGGTAATTATTTTAACCAGGTACAATAGCTATTAAATAGTTAAGAACTATTTAATAGTTACCTAGTTAAAATAATAACAAAATTACCTGTAAAATAAGTTATAATTAAACCTAACACTACCCTATCAATAAATTAATTAAATAAAATACCTACAATTACCTACAATTAACCTAACACTACACTATCAATAAATAAATTAAATACAATTGCTACAAATAACTACAATTACATAAACTAACTAAAGTACAAAAAATAAAAAAGAACTAAGTTACAAAAAATAAAAAAATATTTACAAACATAAGAAAAATATTACAACAATTTTAAACTAATTACACCTACTCTAAGCCCCCTAATAAAATAACAAAGACCCCCAAAATAAAAAATTCCCTACCCTATTCTAAATTAATAAATGTAAAAGCTCTTTTACCTTACCAGCCCTGAACAGGGCCCTTTGCGGGGCATGCCCCAAGAAGTTCAGCTCTTTTGCCTGTAAAAAAAAACATACAATAACCCCCCCCCCAACATTACAACCCACCACCCACATACCCCTAATCTAACCCAAACCCCCCTTAAATAAACCTAACACTAAGCCCCTGAAGATCTTCCTACCTTGTCTTCACCATCCAGGTATCACCGATCCGTCCTGGCATCCGGTGCTGAAGAGGTCCAGAAGAGGCTCCAAAGTCTTCCTCCTATCGGGCAAGAAGAGGACATCCGGACCGGCAAACATCTTCTCCAAGCGGCATCTTCGATCTTCTTCCATCCGGTGCGGAGCGGGTCCATCTTGAATTAGCCGACGCGGATCCATCCTCTTCTTCCGGCGTCTCCCGACGAATGACGGTTCTTTTAAGGGACGTCATCCAAGATGGCGTCCCTCGAATTCCGATTGGCTGATAGGATTCTATCAGCCAATCGGAATTAAGGTAGGAATATTCTGATTGGCTGATGGAATCAGCCAATCAGAATCAAGTTCAATCCGATTGGCTGATCCAATCAGCCAATCAGATTGAGCTCGCATTCTATTGGCTGATCGGAACAGGAGGAAGACTTTGGAGCCTCTTCTGGACCTCTTCAGCACCGGATGCCAGGACGGATCGGTGATACCTGGATGGTGAAGACAAGGTAGGAAGATCTTCAGGGGCTTAGTGTTAGGTTTATTTAAGGGGGGTTTGGGTTAGATTAGGGGTATGTGGGTGGTGGGTTGTAATGTTGGGGGGGGGGGTATTGTATGTTTTTTTTTACAGGCAAAAGAGCTGAACTTCTTGGGGCATGCCCCGCAAAGGGCCCTGTTCAGGGCTGGTAAGGTAAAAGAGCTTTTACATTTAGTAATTTAGAATAGGGTAGGGAATTTTTTATTTTGGGGGTCTTTGTTATTTTATTAGGGGGCTTAGAGTAGGTGTAATTAGTTTAAAATTGTTGTAATATTTTTCTTATGTTTGTAAATATTTTTTTATTTTTTGTAACTTAGTTCTTTTTTATTTTTTGTACTTTAGTTAGTTTATGTAATTGTAGTTATTTGTAGAAATTGTATTTAATTTATTTATTGATAGTGTAGTGTTAGGTTTTATTGTAGGTAATTGTAGGTATTTTATTTAATTAATTTATTGATAGGGTAGTGTTAGGTTTAATTATAACTTAGGTTAGGACTTATTTTACAGGTAATTTTGTTATTATTTTAACTAGGTAACTATTAAATAGTTCTTAACTATTTAATAGCTATTGTACATGGTTAAAATAATTACAAAGTTGCCTGTAAAATAAATATTAATCCTAAAATAGCTATAATATAATTATAATTTATATTGTAGCTATATTAGGATTTATTTTACAGGTAAGTATTTAGCTTTAAATAGGAATAATTTATTTAATAAGAGTTAATTAATTTCGTTAGATGTAAATTATATTTAACTTAGGGGGGTGTTAGTGTTAGGGTTAGACTTAGCTTTAGGGGTTAATCCATTTATTATAGTAGCGATGAGCTCCGGTCGTCAGATTAGGGGTTAATAATTGAAGTTAGGTGTCGGCGATGTTAGGGAGGGCAGATTAGGGGTTAATACTATTTATGATAGGGTTAGTGAGGCGGGTTAAGGGTTAATAACTTTATTATAGTAGCGCTCAGGTCCGCTCGGCAGATTAGGGGTTAATAAGTGTAGGCAGGTGTCGGCGACGTTGAGGGGGGCAGATTAGGGGTTAATAAATATAATATAGGGGTCGGCGGTGTTAGGGGCAGCAGATTAGGGGTACATAGGGATAACGTAGGTTGCGGCGGTGTACGGAGCGGAAGATTAGGGTTTAAAAATAATATGCAGGGGTCAGCGATAGCGGGGGCGGAAGATTAGGGGTTGATAAGTGTAAGGTTAGGGGTGTTTAGACTCGGGGTACATGTTAGAGTGTTAGGTGCAGACGTAGGAAGTGTTTCCTCATAGGAAACAATGGGGCTGCGTTAGGAGCTGAACGCTGCTTTTTTGCAGGTGTTAGGTTTTTTTACAGCTCAAACAGCCCCATTGTTTCCTATGGGAGAATCGTGCACGAGCACGTTTTTGAGGCTGGCCGCGTCCGTAAGCAACTCTGGTATAGAGAGTTGCATTTGCGGTAAAAATGCTCTACGCTCCTTTTTTGGAGCCTAACGCAACATTTTTTTGAACTCTCGATACCAGAGTTAATTTTATGCTGCGGCCAGAAAAAAGCCTGCGGAGCGTTAACAGCCCATCTACCGCCAAACTCCAAATCTAGGCCATAGTGTATTATATCCGGTATATTTTGGTTGCATTTTATGCATACTGGGTTTATCCTTTTATCCCATATAGGAGTAATATAATCAAAGTGCAATAATCTTAGGTTGGATTTCCTTATTCCCATATCCAGTGTTGATTTCTTCACTATCTTTATACAATCTAGTATTCTTTCTTCCCCTATATCTATATCAATGGCCCTCTCCCATTTGTCTATTATATCCCTCAAACAAAATTTTGATTCTTTTTTGATCAGTTGTTTATATATAAGTGATAGTTTGTATTTTGATTTTCTGCTTCTTTCAATAATGCTCTCCATTGTCTTTTCTGTTGTGGTCCTTCCTAGCTTCTCTACTTCTGTCTAGTGATGTCGCGAACAGTTCTGCCGCGAATAGTTCGCAGCGAACATAGCATGTTCGCATTCGCAGCGGACGGCGAACATATGCAATGTTCGATCCACCCCCTATTCGTCATCATTGAGTAAACTTTGACCCTGTAGTTCACAGTCACAAGACACATTCCAGCCAATCAGCAGCAGACACTCCTTCCCAGACCCTCCCACCTCCTGGACAGCATCCATTTTAGATTCATTTGGAGCCTGCATTCTTAGTGAGAGGAGGGACAGTGTAGCTGCTGCTGATTTAATAGGGAAATCAATAGCTAGGCTAGTGTATTCAGTGTCCACTACAGTCCTGAAGGACTCATCTGATCTCTGCTGTAAGGACAGCACCCCAAAAAGCCCTTTTTAGGGCTAGAACATCAGTCTGCTTTTTTTTTCTCCTGTGTAATCTAATTGCAGCCTGCCTGCCAGCTCAGGCTCACAGTGTATACTTTGCCCACTTGCCGAGTGCCACCACTCATATCTGGTGTAACAGAAGTGTACATTTAAAAAAAAACCCACTTTTTTTAATTTGAAATAATAGCAGTCATTTTCGTTCACACGTGTGCGTTTCAGGTCCTGCCAGGGCACAGTGTGACACCAGTGGAAGTCATATCTGCTAAAAAAAGTAGTGTACATTTAAAATAAGATAAAAACTTTTTTTAATTTGAAATAATAGCAGTCATTTTCCTTCACACGTGTGCGTTTGAGGTCCTGCCAGGGCACAGTGTGACACCAGTGCAAGTCATATCTGCTAAAACAGTAGTGTACATTTAAAAAAAAAAAAACTTTTTTTAATTTGAAATAATAGCAGTCAGTTTCCTTCACACGTGTGCGTTTCAGGTCCTGCCAGGGAACAGTGTGACACCAGTGCAAGTCATATCTGCTAAAACAGTAGTGTACATACATTTTAAAAAAAAAAAAAAAAACCTTTTATTACTGTGAAATAATAGCAGTCAGTTTCCTTCACGTGTGTGCATTCCAGGTCCTGCCAGGGCACAGTGTCACACCAGTGCAAGTCATATCTGCTAAAACAGTAGTGTACATACATTTAAAAAAAAAAAACTTTTTTATTGTGAAATAATAGCAGTCAGTTTCCCTCACACGTGTGCGCTTCAGGTCCTGCCAGGGCACAGTGTCACACCAGTGCAAGTCATATCTACTAAAACAGTAGTGTACATACATTTAAAAAAACAAACAAACCTTTTTTTACTGTGAAATAATAGCAGTCAGTTTCCCTCACACGTGTGCGTTCCAGGTCCTGCCAGGGCACAGTGTCACACCAGTGCAAGTCATATCTGCTAGTGTACATTTAAAAAAAAAAACCCTTACACTACCTGAACGATACAACATCATACCTGATGTTTTAAAGCACGTTATTCCAAACAATTTAGGAATGTTAGGTGATTTATGCCCTTTATGGATTAAAACCAGACTCTGCATCAACTATGTAATTTTCCATGGGAGTTTGCCATGGATCCCCCTCCGGCATACCACAGTCCAGGTGTTATTCCCCTTGAAACAACTTTTCCATCACTTTTGTGGCCAGAAAGAGTCCCTGTGGGTTTTAAAATTCGCTTGCCTATTGAAAACTATGGCAGTTTGCCCGGTTCGCCGGTTCGCAAACCTTTGCGGAAGTTTGCGTTCTGCCCCTTAAAGGTATCAAATTGGTCGGATATTTCTGGCATAGTTTAAATTTTTCCTTCTATCGTGTTCATTACATCTTTTATTTGCCTTATTATTGGGTTTCCGTCTTTTTTTTTTTTTTAAGGGGTAGTAATTTCCAGGTACAAATCTGGGGTTGCCTTGTATTGGCATATACATTATAATTTCTCTTCTTGTTTCTAGTTGTTTATTAACTTTTTTTCATGCCAAGGCTGAGGTTTTTTAACAGCATTGTTTGTATCAAAGGCAAGCCTGTGCTGGCTAACACCAGAATAAGCTTACAAGGTGCAGAGTGATGTCAGAGGAAAAGGCTTAACAGATGAATCTGAATTACACGTTTGTGCACGAGCTCCTGTGAAAAGGGAGTTCTAGGAGGGGAATACAAGCCATATCCACTGTTCAAGTCACGTAAGCCTCCACTTATGACTTTGCTTGCATCTATACTATCCGGTCATAACCTTGAGTGCGGTGCTAACCGCAGACAGACCGGAACATATGGACATCAATGCTGTGAACTGCACATGTTATAGCTGTTAACTATTTGACCGGGACACTTATTTACCTGTTTTAACCCACCCTGATATGAGGGATGTTTGTTTCAATTGATCTGTGTTGTTTTAACAGTGCAAAATATATTGTTACAAATATGGTTACTTATTAGCACAAATATATATATATATATACATCTTTTTGTATATTGTATATTAGATTAGGGTTTGCAATGCTTTTTGTAGAATTTGTGGCAAAGAGATTCTTTTGATGTTTTTAACTTTAAATTGTGAATAAAGACTTGGTGTTTGATATAAAAGAATGCTGAATTCCCTTTCTTTAAAATAAGGAGTGAAATATTCTCCTACAATACTTCTTTAATAAAATGTTTTTTTATATATATATATATATATATATATATATATACACATATATATATATATATATATATATATATATATATATATATACACACACAAGTATGTGCAAAGATATATGTACAAATTCTAGCATTAATAATCATTAAAGAAAAAAAAAAAAGATAAAAGCATATCATGACTTCTAGAAATACAAATACACATTAATTTATGTGAAAGTATCATATAATAGATATTTTTTGTATAACAAATAAATATAAAAATAACTTGTTATGAGATATTGTTGTTGAGGTATAAATGTAGCTATCTTTTGGACATTAACAGTTGAAAAATAAAAGATTAGCTTTAGAGAAATGTACTTGTTTATGGACAGTAATGAAATAGTATAAATAAAGTTTGGAAAAACCTATATAACCGCGACATTGATGACTGTTAACAACAGTCCGATGCTCTTCGCACCGTACTTGACGCGCGTGTTTTGTGATGGCTATATTATATATATATTTATATATTAGCCCTTTGCAGTCAAACACCTTGTCATATACCATATACCTTTTAACCCTTACAATTATTTTTTATTATAATTTATTTGTATAATTTTTATCAGATACTGTGCATATGAATGAAACTGTTAATTTAAATGTATTTATGTTGTATTTGGTGCAACTTTTTTAGCTCTAACCCTTTACACCAGGTCTTCAGTCACGATAACAGAACAAGTGCAAATTTACTTTTCACTCATACAGTCGCATTTACTTTCAACTTTTAATGCGCACGGAAGTTAATGTTAATATTGTGAGCATTAACGTTATTGTGCCACTTGTAATCTAGCCCTTAGTCTGGGGAATTAGCTAATAACCTCTTAAATCTACCTAATACAAATGTTATCTCTTGGGAAATACATTTTTCAAACAAGTTTACAAGTTCAGACTAAGTTTTAAATAGGCCCCTGCTGGATTCTCCACAGATTTGTTTTCCCCTTGCTGTCTGAATCTAGGACAGAACATTGATATTCAGGCACAAAATAAATGTCTCCATTACTTTGGGATTATTTCATGAAAATTGAGTGCAACGTCTTTTTTAATGAGTAATAAAGCTGTGATTTGCCTTTTCCAGCTGTGAAAAAAAATCCAGGAATATTTCTTTTAAGGAAGTGGAGCAAATGTAAAGGTAAACAGATGTATGGGTCTGTACAAAGAAAACCATTCATGCAAATACTCATTTAAATAGCCGATTGTGAGTGTCTTAATGTTCCATCTTAACTATACTGTAACAGATGGAGACAATACTTCTGCTCTCTCAAGGAACTGCTGTGATATCTTCCTTTAATATTTCTTTTTATTTTCTGTATTAACTCTCTCTGCCCCTGACATTAGTGGTTGTTTAAGAGCTTATTTTGTTTAATGTTAGAGTAAAAGATTTTGGGCCAGATCAAGAGTGGCACGCTAACAGTTATGTACAAGCGATATCAGGTTTATCTGCTGTTTGTACAGTTACACTCATAATAATATTGTCTGATAAAAAATAATTTAAAAAAAATGGCACAAAAAATGTATAAGGGCTCAAAGATATGAGGTCTCAGGTTTTATAAAAAAAGGCAGGCAAAGGGCTTTAACATAGAGATACAATCATATACATGTCCCTGGTGTTTAAGCACAACAGGTTTTCGCTCATATTACAAGTTGAAAGTAAATACGATCGCTTAAGAGCAAATGAAATTAACTCTGGTTAACTGTTTCGCGAACCAAAAAAGTGTCACAAAACACATCAAAAGTAGGGATGGGCGAATGTTTCTAAAAATTCGAAATTTAAAATGAATTTTTATACATTCGTTCGTTCAAATCAAATTTCGAATGTTTATATAACATTCTAACATTCTGTTTTTTAACCCCTTAATGACCACAATGTACCCTGTATGTCACTGGTCGTTAAGGGTTTTTTCAGGACATAATAGCACAAGTCTAGCAAGAACACGCTATTAATGCCCTCCCTCCAGCTGGCTTTGTGTAATAGAGCAGTCTCCACGCTGGTGGCCAGACCGCGCTATAAAACAATCAAGTCCCAAAAAAAGGCCAGTGACATACAGGGTACGTCGCTGGTCCTTAAGGGGTTAATTTTCGTTTTCGATTTTTTCAATAAAATTTGAAAATATTTGTTTGAATAATAGAAAGTTTAGCTATGTATTTATTCAATTTAGAAATGTAATATTCAAATTCGAATGCTACATTCGAATGTCACATTCAAATTAGAAATAGTATTTCTAGTCTAATACTGTGTTTTAAACGTAATATTCGAATTTGAATGTCACATTCGAATTCGAATGTCACATTCATATTCAAAATAGTATTTCTAGTCTAATACTGTGTTTTTTAAATATGATATTCGAATTGGAATGTGACATTCGAATTGGAATGTGACATTCGAATTCAAAATAGTATTTCTAGTTTACAACTGTGTTTAATAAATGTGATATTCGATTTGAATGTGATATTTGATTTGAATGTGACATTCAAATTCAAAATAGTATTTATAGTCTAATACTGTGTTTTATAAATGTAATATTCAAATTTGAATGTGATATTCGATTCGAATGGGACATTCAAATTCAAAATAGTGTTTCTAGTCTACAATTGTGTTTTATAAATGTAATATTTGAAATCGAAAGTGACATTCGAATTCGAATGTCACTTTCGGTTTCAAATTTTACATTTATAAAACACAATTGTAGACTAGAAACACTATTTCGAATTCGAATGTCACATTCGAATCGAATATCACATTTGAATCGAATATCATTTGAAAACCAAAGTCACATTTGAATTCGAATGTGACATTCAAATTTGAATGTGACATTCAAAAACTGTAAATAATATTCGTAATTCGAATTTTTAAGAATATTCGTTCTTATCAACATTCTATTATGTAAATCGAATTTCTACAATAACATTTGTTCTAACATTCGAATTCGAATATAAACACATTCACCCATCCCTAATCAAAAGTACATTACAAAGTACAGTTACACTTATAATAACACCATCTAATAATAATTATTAAAACAATATTGCACACACAGTAATAAGGGGTAAAAGATATGAGGTCTCAGGTGTTAGAAAGAAAAAAAAAGGCAGGCAAAGGTCTTTAACATTGAGATACATCCAACTGTAAGTGCATTGGAGCCCTTTGCAGTCAAGTAGGTGAAAACATGAAAATACATATTAATGCAATAGTCATATTTAGCAAAGTGTTATACTGTGTATTTACTGTAAATATTTCACATTCCAATGTTCTGCACATAGCAGAATATGCTCTATGTAGTTTAAAAAAATATATAAATATATGTA
Source organism: Bombina bombina (assembly GCF_027579735.1). Lineage (NCBI taxonomy): Eukaryota > Metazoa > Chordata > Amphibia > Anura > Bombinatoridae > Bombina > Bombina bombina. Next base: position 462,292,747 of record NC_069500.1, on the reverse strand, counting down.
TATATATATATATATATATAAATAAATATATATATATATATATATATATGTATATATTTATACCTAAATATAATCATCTATATATATATATATATAAATATAAATATATATATATATATATATATATATATATATATATATATATAGAGGTATATATATATAGGTATAGATATATATTTTACCAAAAAAAATGATTTACTGTATGTAGAAATATGTATTATGTATTTATGACTAAATAGAACATATTCTGCTATGTGAAATGTTAATGGGATGTGAAATATTAATATTTTCATGTTGAGTTAGTGCACTTGAGTATATGTGATCGGGTTAGCGTGCGATAAGGGTGTTAGTTTTTTCCCCCCCAATTTTCTTGCTCCATTGACTTCTATGGGGGAATATGATAATGCATTCGCAATATTCTTTTTTTTTTTTTTACTTTTATTTGTTAAATATCAGACAACAGAATACAATAAACCATTCAACATTCCTAAAAGGCACAGATTAAGTGAGTAAATATTCTTATACAATAAGGATAGGAAGTCCATTATCGAATTTCAAAGTCCAAACAAAAAAGTTGTCAGGTTATGTAAAGTCCGGAATCAGACCCAAATGCTAGAGAGAACTTAAATAACACACTAGCACACTGAGTAAAACCCAGGACATAACTCCATGACAACTTTTATGAAACAAAGTACTCACACAGATAGTAAGGGAATCTAGAGGTTCAGAAAGGGGTACCAGGTATCTTGATAGTTGGTAGAGTGGGGTCAGGCCAAGGCGTAGTAAGTCCAGCAGTAGTCGGCAACAGGAGATCAGGCAATTTGGGATTAGACAAAGAGTAATCCTTGAAGCAGTGGTCAGCAACTTGAAATCCGGCAATACAGGGTTAAGCAAGTACTTAGTCAGAGAAGCAGAGTTTGGCAACTTGTAATCAGGCAGTTCAGGGTTAAGCAGTAGCGTAGTCAGTGAAGCAAGGTTTGGCAACTTGTAATCAGGCAGTTCAGGGTTAAGCAATAGCGTGGTCTGTGATGCTGAGTTTGGCAACTTGTAATCAGGCAGTTCAGGGTTAAACAATAGTGTAGTCAGTGCAGAAAGGTTTGGCAACTTGTATTCCGGCAGTTCTGGGTTAAGCAGTAGTGTTGTCAGTGAAGCAAGGTTTGGCAACTTGTAATCAGGCAGTTCAGGGTTAAGCAATAGCGTGGTCTGTGAAGTTGAGTTTGGCAACTTGTATTCAGGCAGTTCATGGTTACGAAATAGCGTAGTCAGTGAAGCAAGGTTTGGCAACTTGATTTCAGGCAGTTCAGGGTTAAGAAATAGCGTAGTCAGTGAAGCAAGGTTTGGCAACTTGTATTCAGGCAGTTCAGGGTTAAGCAGTATCGTAGTCAGAGAAGCAAGGTTTGGCAACAGGAAATCAGGCACCGGATAAGCAAACAATGATTGAGTACTCACTATAGCCACGGAGAGAAAACAAACAGGCACCAGGAGAACGAGCTGCCGGAATAAGAAGGCACATGACGTCATCAGAGGGAAACAGCTCACTGTGCGTAGCGTTGCTAGGCAACCAGTACAAGCCAGAAGGACCGGACCGAGCGAGCAAGCGTGAGAATGCCCCCTCCTCAAGGACCCCTCCATGGGACCCTGCCAGGCTTGGCAGGATGCTTTAGATAAAATGACTTGACAAGAGCAGGAGGATGAACCTGAGAGGCAGGTTCCCAGGATCGTTCAGTGATGGGATAACCCTACCAATGAACTAGGTAGTACAATCGTCTGCCACAATACCTGGATTCCAAAATCTGACTGACCTCGAATTCAGAAGTACTTTCCACAAGGAGTGTTGGAGGAAGTTTGAGTTTGATGAAGAAATGGTTCTTCACTACCGGTTTGAGAAGAGAGACATAAAATACTGGATGAATCTTAAGGGTCTTAGGTATATGATAATGCATTCGCAATATTCTTTTTTTTTTTTTTTTTACTTTTATTTGATAAATATTAGACAACAGAATACAATAAACCATTCAACATTCCTAGAAGGCACAGATTAAGTAGTGTAAATATTCTTATACAATAAGGATAGGAAGTCCATTATCGAATTTCAAAGTTCAAACAAAAAAGTTGTCAGGTTAGGTAAAGTCCGGAATCAGACACAAATGCTAGAGAGAACTTAAATAACACACTAGCACACTGAGTAAAACTCAGGACGTGACTCCACAACAACTTCTATGAAACAAAGTACTCACACAGATAGTAAGGGAATCTAGAGGTTCAGAAAGGGGTACCAGGTATCTTGATGGTTGGTAGAGTGGGGTCAGGCCAAGGCGTAGTCAGTCCAGCAGTAGTCGGCAAAAGGAAATCAGGCAATTTGGGATTAGACAAAGAGTAATCCTTGAAGCAGTGGTCAGCAACTTGAAATCAGGCAACACAGGGTTAAGCAGGTACTTAGTCAGAGAAGCAGAGTTTGGCAACTTGTAATCAGGCAGTTCAGGGTTAAGCAGTAGGGTAGTCAGTGAAGCAAGGTTTGGCAGCTTGTAATCAGGCAGTTCAGGGTTAAACAATAGCGTGGTCTGTGAAGCTGAGTTTGGCAACTTGTAATCAGGCAGTTCAGGGTTAAACAATAGTGTAGTCAGTGCATCAAGGTTTGGAAACTTGTATTCAGGCATCTATAAAAAGAAGAAAAAACAGAAGCGCCACGTGGCCCAATATTGTTTGGTCCAATTTTGTAGATCTTGAGATAAGAAACAAACTCACATTTAGAAGAGCACCTCAGTTAGTGCTATAGGGGCAGTCTGGGATCTATTCGGTCACCCAGAAGACCAACTTCCTGCACAGGAACTGATGTCTATGTGGGCAGAGAAGAGACACAAGTGCCTATATGGCCTAGTATTGTTGGTACAAGTGAACAAACTCAGACAATGATAAGAGTGGTACTCACAATGTATAAAGCACCTCTTTTGATGCTATGGGAGCATGAAGGGATCAATTCAGTCACCCAACAGACTTATGGCAAGGCATCCAGGAAAAATTTGATAGTTCACCGGATCCCAAGATGGTCAAAGTGATGAATATCCTCAGATAGAAAGGCAAAAAAATTCCCAAAAAAAGGAGCAGCAAGTGTTCAAATACTAAAACTGACTTTATTAAAAATAAATAAAATAACAGACAACGCGTTTCTCAGCCAATGGCTGTTTCATCAGGCTTCATAAAATGTTTACTGAACACTTGCTAGATATACCTTAAAATCAATTAGGGTGATAATGAACAGGTGGTGATGGGAGGGGTCAGCTTAATTGTTCATACCCTCATAACCAATCAGATAATACAAAATATAACTTAACTTCATAGCCAATCAGATAATACAAAATGTCATAAAATTGTACAATATACAAAAAAACATACAATATAAAAATTCATCCGCAACTTACTAGTTAATGTTATTCATATTAGATTTCATAATGGCCAATACATAATATCATTATCATATAAACAAAAATTAAAAAATCATAATTTCATACCTTGTTATAGGCCAAATTGCACTAAGTCTTTTAGGTGGCATACATGAGAGACTATAATAAATCCCAAAGTTCATGAGGAGATGAGTATATGTGATAAAATGTTGCAAACAGATTGCTAAGTGTAGCTAAAATTAAGCACTGTCGAGGACGGCGTCCTAAGACGCTTAGTGCGCATGACTGGACACGATGTGTCAATACTAAAGGTTGCTTGGCAACTAGTTAAGTTCCTGAATGCGACAGTAACCAATAGGTGGAAAGATAGATAGAGATAGGATCATCGGATATTTCAACACAATATCAGTAGTATATCTTTATGGGAATGAATATCGAGCAAATCGTGCACTACAATGGTGACAGATTAAGCAGCACTTGTTCAATGAGAGCGCATTTCCAATTTAGTAATGAATCACAAATACGCTCGATGTTAGGCAATTGTGTCCTCAGAAATGCTATAGCTATGCGCGCTCGTTAAATTTCTATAGCAAGATGAGATCGCTGTAAACATCACTAGAGCACATGACTCACTACGACCTATCAGAAGTGAGAGTCATCTAGTGATAATTGGATAAGCTACACGTCAAACAACAACTGTTTGATGATAGGATAAGGAATCGTATGTAAAATGCATTAATAAATATAAAATATAAAAGAGTATGATAACTTAGGTTTTTTTGAGGATGGAATATCATGTCATACCTATGCCCAACAAGATATAGTAATGCTTCTTTTTGATTGGCAACTCATCTTATCCTGCCTCCTGCATTTGAGCTGATCATGTTGACTGTAGACCATTTGATTAGCCATAATTTTTAATATTATCTAGATACATTCTTGTATAATGAGTTGTCCTGATTTAGTCCTTTGTAGGTTCATTTGATTATACTTGATAGCTTACTGTTGTTTAATATAATTAGTCATTTATTATGCTTATCAATCCTGTTTATTATTCTGAGCATACTGATCAAATATCAGACATATGGCCGATTTGACTAGCCAGTTGTCATCTGTCCTGCTAGGTGTGCGAATTACGATGATGTAAAATAATTTCATTATATGGAATAACTACTAATTAATTACATCTATTAATATTCTTTGGATACATTGGGTTAATTTTGAATAACTTTGAGCCCCCATTGGGAAACACCATGACACGATGGGTAAGCTGACTCTGGTTACCAGCTCTGGTATTGCTGTGGTTACGGTGGCAGCTTTATTAGCTTTATTATTATTATTATTTATATTACATTACTATATCTTGTTGGGCATAGGTATGACATGATATTCCATCCTCAAAAAAACCTAAGTTATCATACTCTTGTATATTATATATTTATTAATGGATTTTACATACGATTCCTTATCCTATCATCAAACAGTTGTTGTTTGATTGATGTGTAGCTTATCCAATTATCACTAGATGACTCTCACTTCTGATAGGTCGTAGTGAGTCATGTGCTCTAGTGACGTTTACCGCGATCTCATCTTGCTATAGACATTTAACGAGCATTCATAGTTATAGCATTTCTGAGGACACAATTGCCTAACATCGAGCGTATTTGTGATTCATTACTAAATTGGAAATTCGCTCTCATTGAACAAGTTCTGTTTAATCCGTCACCATTGTAGTGCACGATTTGCTCGATATTCATTCCCATAAAGATATACTACTGATATTGTGTTGAAATATCCGATGATCCTATCTCTATCTATCTTTCCACCTATTGGTTACTGTCGCAGTCAGGAACCTAACTAGTTGCCAAGCAACCTTTAGTATTGACAAATCGTGTCCAGTCATGCGCACTAAGCGTCTTAGGACGCCGTCCTCGACAGTGCTTAATTTTAGCTACACTTAGCAATCTGTTTGCAACATTTTATCACATATACTCATCTCCTCATGAACATTGGGATTTATTATAGTCTCTATTATTCTCTCATGTATACCACCTAAAGACTTAGTGCAATTTGGCCTATAACAAGGTATGAAATTATGATTTTTTAATTTTTGTTTATATGATAATGATATTATGTATAGGCCATTATGAAATCTAATATGAATAACATTAACTAGTAAGTTGCGGATGAATTTTTATATATGTATTGTATGTTTTTTTGTATATTGAACAATTTTATGACATTTTGTATTATCTGATTGGCTATGAGGGTATGAACAATTAAGCTGACCCCTCCCATCACCACCTGTTCATTATCACCCTAATTGATTTTAAGGTATATCTAGCAAGTGTTCAGTAAACATTTTATGAAGCCTGATGAAACAGCCATTGGCTGAGAAACACGTTGCCTGTTATTTTATTTATTTTTAATAAAGTCAGTTTTAGTATTTGAACACTTGCTGCTCCTTTTTTTGGGAATTTTTTTGCCTTTCTATCTGAGGATATTCATCACTTTGACCATCTTGGGATCCGGTGAACTATCAAATTTTTCCTGGATGCCTTGCCATAAGTCTGTTGGGTGACTGAATTGATCCCTTCATGCTCCCATAGCATCAAAAGAGGTGCTTTATACATTGTGAGTACCACTCTTATCATTGTCTGAGTTTGTTCAATTGTACCAACAATACTAGGCCATATAGGCACTTGTGTCTCTTCTCTGCCCACATAGACATCAGTTCCTGTGCAGGAAGTTGGTCTTCTGGTTGACCGAATAGATCCCAGACTGCCCCTATAGCACTAACTGAGGTGCTCTTCTAAATGTGAGTTTGTTTCTTATCTCAAGATCTACAAAATTGGAAAAACAAATATTGGGCCATGTGGCGCTTCTGTTTTTTCTTCTTTTTATAGATTGCTGTTCCTGGATCCTGGCCTGGATCTTCACAGATAGCTGCCTATTTTCCTCTCCAGAGACTTTAATACAATTCTATTGCCTCTTCACTGTCCTCTAAGGCATTTTTACACATTTATAACATTTAACCAATTGTTATATTTCTCAACTGTATAACGTTATTATTTTTAATATTGTATATTTGTTTTTGAGATATATATATATATATATATATATATATATATATATATGTGTGTTTTTGTGTGCGTTTATATGGTGTGTATATATATATATATATATATATATATACATACAGATGTTGATTATTAACTTCACCAGTGTTGTTAGCTTGTGATTGATAGCTATTCACAACTGACACCACTGGTAATTATCTTTTATATTTACTTATTCACTATACCTCTTTTATTATTACTATAACTCCTGACACACTAGAAGACTGAGTCTTCACTGTATGTTATTTATCACTTAGTTTTTGTAATAGGGCGCCCCCTTACTTTTTTGTTGTATTCAGGCAGTTCAGGGTTAAGCAGTAGCGTAGTCAGTGAAGCAAGGTTTGGCAACTTGTAATTAGTGAACCTAAAATTTTGTGTTTGTGAACGGCGAATGCGAACTTCCGCAAAAGTTAATTTTAAAACCCACAGGGACTCTTTCTGGCCACAAAAGTGATGGAAAAGTTGTTTCAAGGGGACTAACACCTGGACTGTGGTATGCCGGAGGGGGATCCATGGCAAACTCCCATGGAAAATTACATAGTTGATGCAGAGTCTGGTTTTAATCCATAAAGGGCATAAATCACCTAACATTCCTAAATTGTTTGGAATAACGTGCTTTAAAACATCAGGTATGATGTTGTATTGATCAGGTAGTGTAAGGGTTTTTTTTTTTTTTTTAAATGTACACTACAGTTTTAGCAGATATGAGTTGCACTGGTGTGACACTGTGCCCTGGCAGGACCTGGAACGCACACGTGTGAGGGAAACTGACTGCTATTATTTCACATTAAAAAAGTTTTTTGTTTTTTTAAATGTATGTACACTACTGTTTTAGCAGATATGACTTGCACTGGTGTGACACTGTGCCCTGGCACGACCTGGAGCGCACACGTGTGAGTGAAACTGACTGCTATTATTTCACAATAAAAAAGTTTATTTTTTTTTAAAATGTATGTACACTACTGTTTTAGCAGATATGACTTGCACTGGTGTGACACTGTGCCCTGGCAGGACCTGGAACGCACACGTGTGAGGGAAACTGACTGCTATTATTTCACAATAAAAAAGTTTTTTTTTTTTTTAAATGTATGTACACTACTGTTTTAGCAGATATGACTTGCATTGGTGTCACACTGTGCCCTGGCAGGACCTCAAACGCACACGTGTGAAGGAAAATGACTGCTATTATTTCAAATTAAAAAAAGTTTTTTTGTTTTTTTTTAAATGTCCACTACTGTTTTAGCAGATATGACTTGCACTGGTGTCACACTGTGCCCTGGCAGGACCTCAAACGCACACGTGTGAAGGAAAATGACTGCTATTATTTCAAATTAAAAAAAGGTTTTTTTTTTTTTTTTTTTTAAATGTACACTACTGTTTTAGCAGATATGACTTGCACTGGTATCACACTGTGGCCTGGCAGGACCTCAAACGCACACGTGTGAAGGAAACTGACTGCTATTATTTCAAATTAAAAAAAGTTTATTTTTTATTTTAAATGTACACTACTTTTTTTTAGCAGATATGACTTGCACTGGTGTCACACTGTGCCCTGGCAGGACCTCAAACGCACACGTGTGAAGGAAAATGACTGCTATTATTTCAAATTAAAAAAAGTTTTTTTTTTTTTTTTTAAATGTACACTACTGTTACACCAGGGGGTCGATCCGATAAAAATCGTCGCCCGCAAAAGTCGGCGACCCAATATTTGCGCGGGTTTGGTATCACATATACGGCGTAACCTAGAAGTTACGCGTGTATATTTCTGCCGTCGCCCGTAGTTTTTTGGGCCATAGGCAGGTATACCAAACCCGCGCAGTTTGGTATCCAATATACAGCGTAAGGACTTACGTGGCGAAAATGGAGAAATCTTACTCCATTTTCACCTCGCCACAAAAAGCAGCCGTAAGAAGCCTTACACTGAGTATTCAAGCCCCGTAACTCTCTAAACTAGATTTTTCTACCTTAATTCCGATTGGCTGATAGAATCCTATCAGCCAATCGGAATTCGACGGACGCCATCTTGGATGACGTCATTTAAAGGTACCTCATTCGTCGTTCAGTCTTCGGCCGGGATGGATGCTTCGCGTCTGTGGAGCGAAGAATGAAGATTGAAGATGCCGCTTGATGGAAGATGCTTCCCGATGGAAGAAGACTTTGCTGCCGCTTGGATAAAGACATCGCCGGGATGAAGATCTCTTCTTTGCCGCTTGGATAGACATCGCCCGGATCGGATGAGGAGTTCGGCCCGGCGTGGTGAAGATAAGGTAGGGAGATCTTCAGGGGGGTAGTGTTAGGTTTATTTAAGGGGGGTTTGGGTTAGATTAGGGGTATGTGGGTGGTGGGTTGTAATGTTGGGGGGTGGTATTGTGTTTTTTTTTTCAGGCAAAAGAGCAGTTTTCTTTGGGGCATGCCCCCACAAAAGGCCCTTTTAAGGGCTGGTAAGGTAAAAGAGCTTTGAACTTTTTTTAATTTAGAATAGGGTAGGGAATTTTTTTTTATTTTGGGGGGCTTTATTATTTTATTAGGGGGCTTAGAATAGGTGTAATTAGCTTAAAAATCTTGTAATTTTTTTTTTGTAATTTAGTGTTTGTTTTTTTTTGTAATTTAGTTTAGTTTATTTAATTGTATTTTTAGATAGATATTTGTAGTTTATTTAATTTATTGATAGTGTAGGTGTATTTGTAACTTAGGTTAGGATTTATTTTACAGGTAATTGGGTAATTATTTTAACTAGGTAGCTATTAAATAGTTCATAACTATTTAATAGCTATTATACCTAGTTAAAATAATTAACAATTTACCTGTAAAATAAATATAAACCCTAACATAGCTACAAAGTAATTATTAATTATATTGTAGCTATCTTAGGGTTTATTTTATAGGTAAGTATTTAGATTTAAATAGGAATATTTTAATTAATAATATTAATATTAGATTTATTTTAATAAGAGTTTAGTTAGGATGTTAGAGTTAGATAGGGTTATTATATTTAATATATATATAATATAATAACGATATTAACTATATTAACCCTAATATAATTAGGGTTAATATAGTTAATATATATAATATAATAACTATATTAACTATATTAACCCTAATATAATTAGGGTTAATATAGTTAATATAGCTGGCGGCGGTGTAGGGGGATTAGATTAGGGGTTAATACATTTATTATAGGTGGCCGCGGTGTAGGGGGATGTAGATTGTAGGCAAAAGAGCAGTTTACTTTGTGACAAAGCCCCGCCAAAAGCCCTTTTAAGGGCTGGCAAAAGAGCTGAATTCTTTGGGGCATGCCCCGCAAAAAGCCCTTTTAAGGGCTGGCAAAAGAGCTGTTACTTTGGGGCAATGCCACGCAAAAGTCCTTTTCAGGGCTATTTGTAGGGTTAGACTTAGGTTTAGTGGTAGGGATAGTTTAGTATTTTAGGGGTTAAATAATTTAATATAGATGGCGGCGGGGTAGGGGATTAGATTAGGGGTTAATAATTTTAAAATAGATAGCGGCGGGGTAGGGGCTCACTTTAGGGGGTAGGTAAGGTAGATGGTGGCGGTGTTAGGGGCTCACTTTAGGGGGTTATAGATTTAATATAGCTGGCGGCGGTTTAGGGGTTAATAACTTTATTAGGTAGCGGCGGGCTCCGGGAGCGGCGGTTTAGGGGTTAATACATATTTTATTGTTAGCATAGTGAGGGGAGATAGCGGATAGAGGGTTAGACGTGTCGGGCTATGTTAGGGAGGCGTGTTAGACAGTGCGGGTGATTTAGACTTTAGTCAGGTTTTGTAGGCGCCGGCAGTTTCTAATGTGCCGTAAGTCACTGGCGACGTTAGATATTTGTACTTGCGCAGATTTCTGGACATCGCTGGTTTATCCGACTTACGGCACGTTAGCATCTGACGGCGCCGTATATGGGATAACTCGAGTTGCGAGCTGAAACTGCGGGCGACGCGGGTTCCCTCGCGCCCCAGATATGAGTGGTGGCACTGGGCAAGTGGGCACAGTGGGCACAGTATACGCTGTGAGCCTGAGCTGGCAGGCAGGCTGCAATTAGATTACACAGGGAAAAAAAAAAAGCAGACTGATGTTCTAGACCTAAAAAGGGCTTTTTGGGGTGCTGTCCTTACAGCAGAGATCAGATGAGTCCTTCAGGACTGTAGTGGACACTGAATACACTAGCCTAGCTATCGATTTCCCTATTAAATCAGCAGCAGCTACACTGTCCCTCCTCTCACTAAGAATGCAGGCTCAGAATTAATCTAAAATGGATGCTGTCCAGGAGGTGGGAGGGTCTGGGAGGGAGTGTCTGCTGCTGATTGGCTGGAATGTGTCTTGTGACTGTGAACTACAGGGTCAAATTTTACTCAATGATGACGAATAGGGGGTGGATCGAACATTGCATATGTTTGCCGTCCGCTGCGAACGCGAACATGCTATGTTCGCTGCGAACTATTCACGGCAGAACTGTTCGCAACATCACTACTTGTAATCAGCCAGTTCAGGGTTAAGCAATAGCGTGGTCTGTGAAGCTGAGTTTGGCAACTTGTAATCAGGCAGTTCAGGGTTAAACAATAGCGTAGTCAGTGCAGCAAGGTTTGGCAACTTGTATTCAGGCAGTTCAGGGTTAAGAAATAGCGTAGTCAGTGAAGCAAGGTTTGGCAACTTGTATTCAGGCAGTTTAGGGTTACGAAATAGTGTAGTTAGTGAAGCAAGGTTTGGCAACTTGTATTCAGGCAGTTCAGGGTTAAGCAGTATCGTAGAAACAAAGAGTATGCCAGCCTCCAAAATTCTTTAAAAGAACCTTTATTATCACATAGGGTCCTCAGCAACAAACATACAACGTTTCAAGCCTGAAAAGGCTCTTAGTCATGTACTAAGAGCCTTTTCAGGCTTGAAACGTATGCTTGTTGCTGAGGACCCTATGTGATAATAAAGGATCTTTTAAATAATTTTGGAGGCTGGAATACTCTTTGTTTCTGGATTACATTGGGACTTGGCAAATCCTTTGTTCCATGCCCCATAAAGATAAAGAAGAAGAATAAGGTGTGCTGTTTTCCTAACTTTTTAAGCAGTATCGTAGTCAGAGAAGCAAGGTTTGGCAACAGGAAATCAGGCACCAGATAAGCAAACAATGATTGAGTACTCACTATAGCCATGGAGAGAAAACAAACAGGCAACAGGAGAACGAGCCGCCGGAATAAGAAGGCGTCTGACATCATCAGAGGGAAACGGCTCACTGTGCGTAACATTGCTAGGCAACCAGTACATGCCAGAAGGACCGGACCGAGCAAGCATGACAATGCCCCCTCCTCAAGGACCCCTCCGGGGGACCCTACCAGGCTTGGCAGGATGCTTTAGATAAAATGACTTGACAAGAGCAGGAGCATGAACCTGAGAGGCAGGTTCCCAGGATCGTTCAGTAATAGGATAACCCTTCCAATGAACTAGGTAGTACAATCGGCTGCCACGATACCTGGAATCCAAGATCTGACTGTCCTCGAATTCAGAAGTACCTTCCACAAGGAGTGGTGGAGGAGGTTTGAGTTTGATGGAGAAACGGTTCTTCACTACCGGTTTGAGAAGAGAGACATGAAATACTGGATGAATCTTAAGGGTCTTGGGTAAGGTCAGCCAATAAGCGTAGAACAGGCTTTGAAAATGACTCGAAAAGGTCCAATGAATTTGGGACCCAATTTAGTACAGGGTTGTTTTAGACGAATAAATCTGGTGGACAGCCACACCTTGTCTCTGGTGCGGTGTGAAATAGCTCTATATCGTCTGTGATCAGCAAATTTCTTGTATCTGCTGGAAGTAGAGAGTAATATCTGACGTATACGATGCCAATGCTTACAGAGGTCTTTCACTGTATGATCAGCCCCAGGAAGAGTCGTGGGCCAGTTCTGCTAAAGGAAGAAGTTGTGACCAGTTGGAGTGTTGATGGTTCGTAGTGCCTGAGAAAGGATTCTAGGGATTGATTCCCACGTTCGGTTTGTCCATTGGACTGAGGATGGTGTGCCGTAGAAAGAGAGATGTTGATACTGAACTGTTTACAAAGAGACCTCCAAAACCTTGAGACGAATTGGACTCCTCGATCTGAGACTATGTCTACAGGAAATCAATGTAACCGGGTGATGTGAAGAATGAATAATTTAGAGAGACACTGAGCGGAAGTCAGTCCAGGCAGGGGAATAAAATGGTCTTATTTCCAGCAGAAACAGGATGATCAGTGATAAAGTTCCTGGATATGTGGGACCAAGGGTAATGTGGTACAGGTAGAGGTTGTAATAAACCAGTAGGCAGACGAGAAGAGTGTTTATTGGAGGCACAAGAGTTACAAGCAGCAATGTAATCCTTTACGTCTTTACTCATGGAAGGCCACCAAACATGTTGTTTGAGTTTCCACAGGGTATTGTTCATTCCAGGATGACCATCCAGTAGGCTATCATGAGCCCATTGCAGAAGTTTAAGATGAAGCTTACATGGTACATACAGAATCCCAGGGGGAAGCATATAGGAAGATGGTACTTGGTCTTGAGCAGAACGAAGAGCTTGTAAAGGAAAAGATGATACTTGAGATAGGACACTAACTGGACAAAGTATAGGATCAGATTCCGGTGATATAGAATCGGTAGGTTGGTATTGCCTGGACAGAGCATCAGCTTTAGAATTCTTGGTACCAGGAACATAGGACTGTACAAAATTGAATCTAGAAAAGAACAAAGCCCACTGAGCTTGACGAGAGTTGAGGCGTTTAGCCGTATGGAGGTACAGGAGATTCTTATGGTCGGTTAAGATTAGAAATGGTTGACAAGTACCCTCAAGCCAATGTCTCCATTCATCCAAGGCCAGTTGTATGGCCAGCAACTCCTTATTGCCTACGTCGTAGTTTAGTTCAGCTGAATTTAATTTCTTGTAAAAGAACACCACTGGATGTATCTTGATGGTGATTGGGCTACGTTGAGAGAGTACTGCTCCAGCAGCAATAGAGGAGTCATCCACCTCTAGAATGAATTGAAGTTCAGGAATGGGATAACATAGGATCGAAGCTGATGAGAATGCTGATTTCAAATTCTCAAAAGCCTGAATTGCTGAACTAGGCCAATCTCTGCAGTTTTGGCCATTCTTAATAAGGGAAGTGAGAGGTGAAGTAAGTTTAGCAAAGTCTTTTATAAACGTCCGATTGTAGTTGGCAAAGCCAAGAAACCTCTGTAGTGATTTGAGGGTGGTAGGCCTTGGCCAGTCTTTAATAGCCAAAAGCTTTTCAGGGTCCATGTCGAATCCGGAACTAGATATGATATAACCCAAGAAGGGAATAGAAGTTTGGTGGAAAGATCATTTCTCCCGTTTGGCAAAGAGAGAATTCTCACGTAGTCTTTGGAGTACTAATCTTACATGGTAAAAATGTTCTTGTAGAGTTTTGGAATAGACTAGTATATCATCAAGATAAATGATAACAAAGTGATTTAAATAGTCTCTGAAGATCTCATTTACAAAGTGTTGAAATACTGCTGGTGCATTGCACAATCCAAACGGCATAACTAGATATTCATAGTGGCCGAATCTAGTGTTGAATGCTGTTTTCCATTCATCCCCTTGACGAATCCTAACCAAATTATAGGCCCCTCAAAGATCCAATTTGGAGAAAACAGAGGCTCCTTGAAGGCGATCAAATAGCTCAGGGATTAGTGGAAGGGGATAACTGTTCTTTACAGTGATTTGGTTTAATGCTCAATAGTCAATGCAGGGCCTAAGACCTCCATCTTTTTTACAGATGAAGAAAAATCCTGCTCCTACAGGGGAAGAAGAAGGACGAATAAACTCTCTGGCTACGTTATCCTTAATGTATTCTTCCAGAGAGATGTTTTCCTGACGAGAAAGGGGATAGGTTTTACCTCTAGGTAGAGGAGCTCCAGGTAAAAGGTCAATAGGACAATCAAAAGTTCGATGAGGAGGTAAAGTTTCAGCCTCTTTCTTAGAAAAACATGATACTGCTTTGGTAAGGCATCTGGGATGTCTACAAGTGCCAAGACAGAACTGGAAGATTTGGAGGGACATTGCAGACAACGTTTGAAACAAGTAGTACCCCAAGCTACGAGTTCTCCTTTGGACCAAGAAAAAACAGGATCATGAAGCTGCAACCATGGTAGTCCTAAAATCAACGGAAATTGGGGAGACGTGATGACATCAAAACTGATGCATTCCGAGTGGCGTACACCCACGGACATGTGAAGAGGTATAGTGGAATATTGAATATATTGTGTGTCCAAGGGTTGACCACTGATTGTGGTTACCTTAACTAATTGATTCTTGGTAAGAAGAGGAATCTGAAGAGAGTCGACAAAACTTGAATCTATAAACATTCCAGCGGCTCTAGAGTCAATGAGAGCTTGAGTCTGAAACTTGGTACTACCAACTGTGAGAGTAACAGGAACAAAAAGTTTGGGATTGAGGGTAGATAATGGGTTCTAGCTTAACTCTGTCCCTTGATCAGTAGTTAAGCCTTGGCTTTTACTGGCCTGGTGGGACAGTCTCTTAACAGATGCCCTTTGGTACCACAGTACAGACACAGTCCTAAGGTGCACCTTCGAAGGCTTTCAGCTTCGGACAATTTAATTGCTCCTACTTCCATGGGTTCTACTGTATCAGACGAAGTAGAGCTAGTGGAGGACATACTGGGGGAACTAGACGGTGGATGAAAAGTCGGTCTCAAAAACGGTCTACTAATCCGGTCTCTTTCCTGTAAACATTCTGAGTATCTGGTGTCTAGTTTAATACATAAGTTGATAAGGTCTTCTAAAGATTCTGGTAGGTCACGATATACTAGCTCATCTTTTAATCATTCGCAAAGTCCTTTGCGAAAAGCTGCTCACAGAGCCCCATGGTTCCATGCTGTTTCAGCAGCTAAAGTCTGGAATTCTATAGCATATTGGGCTACAGAAAGGGATCCCTGTCTTAAATCCAACAACCCAGCCTCAGCTGCAGCGGACCTACCAGGTTTATCAAAAACAGAAGAAAAAGCGGATAAAAAAAGGAACCACATCGTGAAGCAAGGGGACATTCTTTAAAAAAAAAAGGTGATACCCAAGCCATGGCCTTACTCTTCAGAAGGGATATCAAAAAGGTAATCTTTGAAGAGGAATTGTAGAACACCTGAGGATTGTTTCTGAAGTGCAAACAACACTGGTTTAGGAATCCACTGCAATCTTCAGGATTGCCGTCGTACTTATCAGGTAGTGGGATTCTAGGAATCAAGTGACCTACTGGCTGTGGCAGATTATAGACAGTATTGGAACTGGCAGCTGCAGCAGCAGGGGTTGAGGTAGACTGAGGAGGAGTAGAGAGATTATGCAGAAGAGCAGTAATCTGATCAAGTTTAGCATCAAGAGATTGCAGGTGTGCAGCCTGTGTGCCAAGAAGTTGTCCTTGGAGGGTCACGGCCGTGGATAACTCAGCAGGGTCCATAATTATTGGCCCATTTGTAATGTCAGGTTAGGTAAAGTCCGGAATCAGACCCAAATGCTAGAGTGAACTTAAATAACACACTAGCACACTGAGTAAAACCCAGGACGTGACCCCCAACAACTTCTATGAAACAAAGTACTCACACAGATAGTAAGGGAATCTAGAGGTTCAGAAAGGGGTACTAGGTATCTTGATGATTGGTAGAGTGGGGTCAGGCCAAGGCATAGTCAGTCCAGTAGTAGTCGGCAACAGGAGATCAGGCAATTTGGGATTAGACAAAGAGTAATCCTTGAAGCAGTGGTCAGCAGTTTGAAATCAGGCAATACAGGGTTAAGCAGGTACTTAGTCAGAGAAGCAGAGTTTGGCAACTTGTATTCAGGCAGTTCAGGGTTAAGCAGTAGCGTAGTCAGTGAAGCAAGGTTTGGCAACTTGTAATCAGGCAGTTCAGGGTTAAGCAATAGTGTAGTCAGTGCATCAAGGTTTGGCAACTTGTATTCAGGCAGTTTAGGGTTAAGAAATAGCTTAGTCAGTGAAGCAAAGTTTGGCAACTTGTATTCAGGCAGTTCAGGGTTAAGAAATAGCGTAGTCAGTGAAGCAAGATTTGTCAACTTGTATTCAGGCAGTTCAGGGATAAGCAGTATCTTAGTCAGAGACGCAAGGTTTGGCAACAGGAAATCAGGCACCGGATAAGCAAACAATGATTGAGTACTCACTATAGCCATGGAGAGAAAACAAACGGGCACCAGGAGAACAAGCTCCCAGAATAAGAAGGCACCTGACGTCATCAGAGGGAAACGGCTCACTGTGCGTAACGTTGCTAGACAACCAGTACATGCCGGAAGGACCGGACCAAGCGAGCGAGCGTGACAAAAGTCCACCGGGCTTCCCCAGTTAAGCAAAGAGGTTTATCCTATTGTTGATACTTATTTTTCTTTTTTTGAATTAAATTGACAGTAGCATTCCCGTACTTCAGTTCAGGTACAGGGTGAAGGAATTACAATAACCAAAGTTACATTAAAAAAGTTATCTTATCATAAACATACATGGATCCTTACTATTGCTGAACTAAACATTCTAATAAAATCATTGAATCCTCAACATTCAATACCGTTGTGAGATACTTGGCTGTGCCTGCATCATATGGTTCAAATTTTTTCACATTTATCTTGTTACTCCCATATATTCCACTCTCCATATATTCTATCATATATAACGTGTTTTTAAATGGATACAAGCATTGTCTTTTTGTTGTCAGGTCTAAAAACTTTAGGTATAAGCTCCATTTATTAATAAAGTGTGGGGTTTGTACAGAAACATCAAACAAGGTATCAAACTGCTCATAAATTACATATTTCAGTAACAATTGTTTAAAAAAAAAAACCAGAAGGTGCTTCCCTATGTAGCCATTTGCAGAATATACATTTTCTAGCTATTAATAAAATATTAACCAACATCCTTTAAAGTTTCCTTATATATGGGAGTTGCTCAAAGAATAAGATATGTGAGAGTGTGAGTGGCAGTTGATGACCCAACATTCTGGACAACCAGAAAGAGATCTGATTCCAGTATCTTCGAACCATGCGGCAATATCACATGTAGTGCAGAAAGTCAGAGTCTGGGAAATAACATTTGTCACATACATTAGAGAAGTTCCTTCTCCATTTACTTAGTCTATTGGGGGTGATATAATCTTGATATATAACTCTGATCTGGGATTCTCTAAGATCTGCAGCTAGGGTTCGCCGACCAGACTAGTTTCAGACTATTATAGATTATATCAGTAGATTGGATTCTGGCCATTCGTTAGTTCCATGTTTTCTCAAGATCTTGCTGTGCACTGGGAAACCATGACTGTAATAGCATCTTATATATTAGGGATATGGCAAAGTGACATGAACTAAACATAGCGTATATGGGGCCTAATGGTGTAAGGACCCAAAATGTGCTACAGTTACGTATAGTCTGGTTAAAATAGTGACGTAGTTGGAAGTAAGCGAATCTTTGACTTGGGGGGGAAAGAGTAGATTCGACAGATGATGTCAAAAGTTAGTACTGTCTTTGTAGACTTATCTAGGACTTTGCTCAAATTGTCGACACCTAAGTGTTTCCAGTTGTTAAAGACAGGGTACAGTGTGCCTGGTAGAAATCTTGAGTTTCCACATATCGGTAGAAAAGGGGAGTGATAAGGGACAACCTGTCGTTTTTAAGTTACAGCGTGCCATGTTAAGAGTATGTCTTTAAACATCGGGTGGTTCAATAAAAATGGCAGAGTTTCAGCGAGAGTAGCATGTAATAAGAATGGTAGTGAGATCTGTGATAGCAGTGCCTCCTCTAGGCGTGTGGGAGAGAAGTGTTGTGAGCCTAATCTCTAGTCCAAGATGTACTTTGTCAGAGACGCCCAATTGTAATAGAGGACGTTCGGCAATCCTAGTCCGCCTTTCAAGTAAGGTAGATACAATTTAGTGAGAAAGGTGCGGTTTAGGGCTATTAGGTAATTTCGTCCAAGTCGGAGTGGGAGCATCTGCATTGGGTACAGGATCTTAGGAAGTGAGATCATTTTAATTATATGCACTCTTCAAATCAAGGAGAGTGGTAGGTTTGGCCAAGCAAATAGGTCGATCTTAATTTCCTGGAAATTGGGGAGAAGTTATATTCATACCATTTGTGTGGATTGGTCAATATATGTATGCCCAGATAGGTAAGATATGTGTCGACCACACGGAAAGGATAGAGGGATGATCCCTCTCCCACCGTACGGTTTAGCTATAAAATTTCTGATTTGCTGATGTTTTATTTTATATCCGGAGAATTCTCCAAACATTTGTATAGCATCTAGGATTTTGGGGACAAATTTTTGGGGGTTTGAAACGAATAGTAGCATATCATCTGCATATAGGGCAATTTGCAGTTTTGAGTGTGCAGGTCAATCCCAGGGAATATAGACCGGAGATATATCGCTAAGGGTTCTAGGCTATATTAAATAAAATTGGGGATAATGGGCAACCCTTTCGAGTGCCTCTATGAAGGAGTATTGGTGGGGAGTATAAATTATTGACTAATAAATATGCTATGGGGCTAGAGTAAATGTTTTTGAATAAATCTATAAAACAACCTTCTATTCCAAAATTCCCCATGGTACCAAACAAATGCCCCCACTCCACTCTGTCGAATGTATTTTCTCTGTCCAAGGACAGAAGGAAGGCACCGGGTAAACCATTGATCACATCTTAGCGACCAGGTGTCCAGTAATGAGTCACTTCATGCAGAACTCGCCGTATAATGGTGACCAAGAAGCGACCAACTGTGAAGCCAGTTTGGTCAGTGTGTTGTATGCATGGTAGAGCATGTTTAAGGCGGTTGGTCAATATTTTCATCAGAAGTGTATAATCTCATTAAGTAGAGAGATAGGTCTATAGGACAGAAATATTGGCTGCTGAAAAATTTGTGGAGGGTTTTCATTGATGTATGAAGTAGCGGTCAAATAATCTAGTTAATAGTGGTGAGACTTGGCTATTTAACATATGGTAAAATTCCATAGGGAGCCCATCCGGGCCTGGTGCTTTCCCCAGAGCTAGGGTCCACACCTCCTCTTGTGATATTGGGGCATTTAGATTGTCAATTTGGTGTGCCGATAGTTTAGGGAGGGTAACTTTATCCCAAAAATTAGTTTAAGCCTCAGTATTATTAGGTTGTGCTGCATCTAAGGTAAAGTAATAGTCTGCAAATTCTGTTATTATGTCTGTCGAGTTGTGAATTAATGAGTTATATTTATGAAGAGCCGGGATGCTCCGGTTTGTTTGTTTGATTTTAATCAAGTATGCTAAATATTTGACAGTCCGATTTCCATGTCTTAGAAATCTGACCTGGTTTCTATTTTCCTGATATGCTGTATTTTGGAGTAGAAAGGTGTCTTTATTTTTTGGCCTGAAAGTATGAGATTCTATTAGCTACAGTCTGACAGTAAGATAAATAGGTTTTTGTTAGTGTGTCATTGTAGGATTTTTCCATGCTATTATGTAGACATTTCTTTTTAGTGACATATGCGATAATATCTCCTCTTAAAACAGTCTTTGCTGTTTGCCAAAACATCTCAGGGGTTGTTAAGTGGGGTGCATTTTTGGATGTAAAGTCATCCCATTGCCTTGTGAGGTACATCTAAAAGTCAGGGGATGTTAAGAGGTGTTTTGGAAAATGAAATATTCTTTTATTGGTGGGGTGTGGGGTAGGGTAAAGTCTCAGTGAGATAGGGGCATGATCTGAAATAGTGATGTTATTTTTTTCATCTCAGTAACCAGGAGCTCTAGGGAAATAGATGTGAGGAAGAGATCTATGTGTGAGAGTGTATTGTGCACTCTAGATGCGCAGGTCTAGTTGCAGTCTGCAGGGTTTTGGCTTCTCCAAATGTTGTGGACTCCAAGGGTTGTATGCAGAGTATCAAAAATTTTCAGAAATTATGTAGTTGAAGTGGTCAGTGGCTTCATAGGGTTATAGCTACTCAGGTCTTTGAATCTGTCTAAGACTGGGTTGGGTGTTAGATTAAAATCTCCTGCAATAATGAGGGTAGTGTCTAAAAAAGGAACCAAGCTACTAGTCAAGTGTTGCCAGAATTCTAGACTACGGTGATTGGGGCCGTACAGATTACATAGGGTATATCATCATTAAGTATAATCACAGGAGAGAAAGAAATTGAAATATGGCCGGTTGTTAAATATAAGTTTTAGATCAGTATCCAGTGGTGAGCAATCAGTGGAGCATATTTTAGCAGACCATAGTATCTCAGTTATTCTAAAGTAGAACCATATAACAATAAATAACAAGTTAAACAATAACCGTAACACATAGACATTAACATTATCATACAACCTTATTGGGAACCAATCCATATTGGGTCCTCAGATGTGATGAAGGTCTGGGATGCCCCATGAAAGGGGAGACAGTTGTCATAATCAGATAGTGGAAGTCACTCAGGGGAGTCATGTTGTGGAGCTTGGAGTTGCAAAGAGTGTTTTCTAGCTTGATCCAAGAATGACTGGGCATCTTTAGGTGAGTCAAAGAATCTTGGTCCTCTCAAAGTATACAGGCACAGTTGTGCTTGGTAGAGTAGAGTAGCCTGTCGATTCTCTTTGTGGAGCAATGTACACAAATGTGCAAATTCGTTTCTTCACTTTAGTACATCAGCTAAGTAATCCCCTAGTAGCGGTGAGCTTAATGCTTGTTATATCAATTCACTTGCTAACTGGCTAGGCACTGTGGAAAGGTCAGACCAGCCTCCTCAGATATTACCCATGTGGTGATGCATAACCGGTGTTCATTGTGACCGTATGGCACTTCCGTGGCGAGGTATCAGATGGTTTACCTCTCAGACGATAGCACTTTAGCTCTGTAGTACTACCGGCTATTAAGGCTAGCGAAGGTCTCAGAGGGCCGATATGATGGATTTTCACTATGAAAATCTCAGATGCTCTTCTTCACACCGCCATACTCGGTGCCCACCCACTGGAAGTCTCCACGTTTGCAATATTCTAACTTCAGTCCTTTGCACGCATTGGTTGAGCACATGAGTGAAAACTTTTTACTTTAAACTTGTAATACGAACGATATCCGATGAGAGCAAAAAGCTTACTTCTAGCAGAGTTAGCATGGGAGCATTAAATACTGTTCCACTTGTAATCTGGCCCTTAGTTTGTTATTTCCTTAAACAGATTGTGAATAATAGCCTTGAAAGAAACAGATGCTGCTAAAATCATAGAATGTAAATAATACTCACGAACCTGCTTTTGTTCTGCAACAGTGCACGTTGTGCTGTTATGTCACCACCTGACACTCTCAGTAGAGTTCTTCTTCTTCCGCACATTATCAATATAGCTTCAGTGCAGGAGTCTGTCACCAAGTGGAGCCTGCAATCAGCATCATCAGTACTGAGTTCACACTCTCATAGAATTTCACTGACATTTTTCATTGTAAACTTTCTTAAAGTGAGGATACAGATACAGTGACTGAGCTGTACATGTCAGATGCATGTTTCCTTACAAGCCCTGGGGCATGAATTCTGATTGGGAGCTTAGAGTCCCATTACAATGGAATGTGGCTACAGAGGAAATTTGAGGTAATTTATCTTACTTTTATATATAGAGATTTTTTTTTATATTTTAGCCTTTTACAGATATGCTGCATCCCTTTCAAGTGATTCAACATTTGGGTATCATGTCTGATTAGTTCTCTGAAAATAAGGCAGACCCTGATAGTCCTAGATAGATGAGAGTTGCTTCCCATAGAAAATAATGAAGTTCTCTGGTATACAGAATCTCACAGGGGATAGTAAGTTCAACAGGGCAGTCCCTGGCATTGATATAAATTATCTGTTTGCAGAAGATACAAATTAAACTGAAATGTTTTCACAAGAGCTTAACTTGCATTTGCTTTTTTTTAACAACATTAGTTTTAAGTCAGATAAATAGATGCATTGTGAACTTTAAAGGGAGCTGAGCAAAATCTGTGAGAGCTGTAAATGTAAACTGCTTAGAGAATATAATAAGTTGTTAGAGAGTTTAAACACAAAGGGAACTCTGCTGTCCCTTCCACTTTTGTTAGTTCAGTCTAATTTGTAGTGAAGCAACGTAGGCCTGTCTTTTGCTTGAAATGGCATTTTGTGTTCCCTCTACCTTGAGGTATACTTTAAATAAAAGGGATTGATATTGGCACATTACAAAAAAATCAGAGACAGCTTTTGTAACAGCATAGGTATTGCAACTAGAGGACTTCTTAAGTGTGGTGTTGAAGGAGTGAGCAGGCGTTATAAGTGAGGGAGAGGTATAGGGATGAGAGGAGGAGGAGGAGGCAGTGTGTAAGAGAGAGAAGGGGACTAAGAGGGCGAGCAATGGCTAGTATGTTAGGGACAGTGAGCTAAGACGATAAGCAGGGCTGTGTGTAAAGACAAAGGGGTGAGATAACAAGGAGAAGGAGAAGGCTGTGTGTAACAGACATAAAGTGAGGAGAGTGCAGTGTATGAAGGAAACAGGTATAAAGGGGTGAAGCAGACTGTGAAAAGAAAGGGTGAGGAGAAAGCTGTATGAAAGGGTGAAAAGGATAGTATATATCAGGGAAGTAGAAAGAGGGGTTGAAGAGGAGGCTGTGTTTGAGGAGAGAGGTCTAAAAGGTGTATGAGGGTTAGTTGGATTGAGAGGGTGAGCAGAGTGTTAGGAAAGGATGCTGAGAAGATTAGTTAGAGGGAATGATAGGTAAAGAAAAATGTTTGTGGAGGAAATGGAGTGAGTGAATGAGTGAGTGTGAGGAGGAAATTGTGTGTGAGGTAGGAGGATGAGGAGGTGGTTTCATGTGAGGGAGATGTGGGATTAAGAGGTTACCAGGGGTTTATATAAAGGAGAGTGATCTTAAATGGTATGTATTCCCAAGGAAACAAGTGCCTCTTATTAAGATTGAGTTCTTGCCATCTAGACCATACAAAGATTAAAAAAGGTACCCCAGTATTATAGGTGACAGGAACATGTAACATCTTATTTGCAGACTTTCCTTTTTTGATACAAGTGTTGTGGGTGCTGAGATATGAATTCTGTAAGGATCTTCCCTTGCATCATTTGCAGTGAGGGAACATTCCTAATTTGTTACCAGATTAGCCAATCAGGACTTTTGTGGGTTCTCTCACATGAGACCCAGTTGCTGGTCAGAAAATGTATAAAGGACATTGAAATTGGAGTAATGGCAGATGATTTTCAGATTGCCGTTTGGTGGGTTATAACAGTTTGGGGGCTTCATGCAGTGGACTTTGTCTAAAAATGCTTTTTGCATTAGGAGAGTCAGGTCATATTCAGGGAAAATTGTAGTTTGAAAGCCAAGTTAAATTTAGGGTTAAATCTGGTGTAGGTTTAAGTACTTTATATTAGACTAAGGCATCCATGAAAGGGCACTTATTTTGTTACAGCACCATGGCAAGTAACATAAAGTAATATTACTTAAAGAGATGTTAAACTTACAAAATTTATATCAGCAATTAAGCACTGCATTGCAAAAAAAAAAAAAAAAATCACCGGAATTTGCAAAGTATTACAAACTAAGGGCGCGATTACATATACGGCGCAGGTTTCGGCGCAAGCGTGGGAACCCGCACCACCCGTAATTTCATCCAGCACATCGGGGTATTACATATACTGTGCCATTAGATGCTAAACTGGCGTAAGTAGGAGAAACTGGGGATCTTCTGAAATGTGTGCAAATACACATTTTAGTCGTCGCAAGTAACTTACGCCAGTATTTTGTCCATGGAAAGTGTCAATAAAGAGTAGTTTTATACAAATTAGGCTAACACTTGTAAAAATGGACAGATTTCAAATAAAAATGTGACACGCAATTACACTATTCAAAATTCATATATAAACCCATGCGCAGCCGCCATTTTCTTCAGTGTGTTTGGATTGTTCATTGAGCTAGAACACTGGTTTGGAAGATTAGTGAGGTAGAGAGAGAGGCGCAAACAGAGGAGTTAGTTAGGTTGCATTGTTGTTTGATTAAGCTTGTACACTTACATATATTTTTAAATATTGCACACATATTTTGCATACATACA
Organism: Bombina bombina; assembly: GCF_027579735.1. Classification (NCBI taxonomy): domain Eukaryota; kingdom Metazoa; phylum Chordata; class Amphibia; order Anura; family Bombinatoridae; genus Bombina; species Bombina bombina. Next base: position 462,268,186 of record NC_069500.1, on the reverse strand, counting down.
TATACAAAATACACCACACTTTTTTTTATAACACCTAACACATTTTATTTGATTTTTACAGTGTGATAGGCTGAGTGTTTGGCTGTGATTGCGTGTGATTGAACTGGGTGTGAGTGTGAGTGTGTGTAGTGTGATTTAGTGTGAGGATGGCAGGGAGAGGTAGGGAGGAGGGAGAGGAGTGGGCAGGGAGAGGAGTATTGGAGAGGACAGAAGGAGCAGTGGGCCCCCCCGTCAGGGAGTAAGTGGAGTGGGGAGAGGGAGAGCTAGACGGGATGATGGGAGGGGAGATGCCCGAAAGCCCCAGAGAGCAGACACATCTAGAAGAGGGTCAGAGGGTGCACATGGGGACAGAAGGGGGGAGGAGGGAGAGGATAGGGAGGAACCCACACCAGGGACATCACAGCCAAGTGTCCATGGAGGATGAGAGGCTGTGATGTCCCAACTTCTCATTTGATGAAAATGTTGTCCAGGCCATCATGGACAATTACAGTGCCCTCTTCAGGCAGGAGAAGGGCAAAGGCATTGCCAAAAAGTGAAAAATGGCATGGTTGGCGGTAGAGGATGCCATCAACAGTGTGGACCCGCAAAGGAGGACTGTTGTGGGCCTGAAAAAACGGTGGAATGACTGCAATAGGCGGGTCAAAGAAAAGATGGGGCAGGAAGCTATGCACCAGAGGGGAACAGGAGGTGGTCATCCCTGGATATTGAGTATAAAACCTGGCAGGAGATGATACGCAAGCCACCACCACCACCACCATCTCTTCAGGCAACCACAAGAACAGTATGCTCCTAGGCATGAGCATGATTGGATGGCTTCAGTTGAGGACCCGGGAGGGATGCCGCCACCATTGCTATATGACCCTTGGCAAGATTCCTGGCCAGAGGAATATCCTCCCTTTGGCTTTGAGGGAGAGCCAAAACAGCCACAAAGGGTCCATGTATTTTCCCCCCACAACACAATCTCATGGCAGTCAGGTAATTACCCACAGACAATGTCACAGGAAGTGCCAATTGGACAGGCTGAGTGGTCACACACTGGTCATCAGTGGGACTATCAACCAACCATGAGAGCTCCACCATCACCAGCAATTGGACGAGCTCTACCATCGGCCGATGGAAATATAGCAGAATCTACAGCTGCACCTTAAGCACCATCAGATGACTGTCCCTTTATATATTTTGGCATCAATGCCAAGCTGTGTTAACATAAGAATAAATTACACTCCAGTGGGTTCTAAAGAGATGAAGGTCATACAATTATGATTTCCCATTGTTCTTTCCTCCAAGTATTGTTGATTGTTTTGAGAACAAATTTAAAGTAAATAAGCAAGTATATGTCCACAATGTGATAAAGTGATGAGATCTGATTCTACCTACAAGCTCAATCCATTTGATTAGGTTGTGGCTTCAAACAACAAAATCAGGTATTTCAAATACACCAATAAACCTTAAAAAAACCAATATCATGGTATACTGTCCCTTTAACCTTGAGATGCTGCTTAAATGTATGTGTTTGTTAAGGCTTCCAGGGAGTTACGTTGCTTTTTTAGTCAGTGCAAGGGTTGCTGCACCTGCAATATGTGGCGAGATGAGAATGGAGTTGATTTTCTGAATTCTGCGCGTGTAAGTCCTTACGCTATATATTGGATACCAAATTGCGCGGCTGTTCTATGTTAGTCTATGGTGATAAAAATTACGGCCGAAGGGTGAAATATACGCGCGTAACTAGTATGCTACGCCATATATGTAATACCAAAATCGCGTAAAATCCGGCGACGGAGGATTTTGCGGGCGACACTGCATATGTAATGGATCCCTAAGAGCAGTTCAGAGATACACCACCATGAATTATGTATTCAAAGCAAAGATTTGCCTTAGAATAATATGTAAATGTATTTTTACAATTATAGTAGTCATTTAAGCATTGAAAATATAAGTGTAAAGGTTTCATTTCTATAAAGTTCTTTAGTTTCTATAAAGTAATGAGTGCAGCTACATTTAACTAGTATTCTATTTATCTCTGTTTGTGCAAACAAGACTGTGTGAAAACCATTTTAGATTATCCTATGTTCTGCATAGCCTTGCTTGGACACTCTCTTTTTTTGCCTGTTTTATATCTGTCACAAATTGTCTTCAGCAGAGGAAACAGATAAATAGTAACTTAAGTTAAAACATGGCAGTGCCCATTACTTTGTAGAAACTCAGTGGAATTTAGAAAACCAACAATTTCAAAGTTAAATTACAAGAAAAGGAGACAAAATAAATAATTGAAAGTTTATTGAAACATTTTTTAACTTTACATAATTAAACATTTTATATTACAATGTCATACTGTTTGATATCCATTTAGATGCTGACAGGAGTTTAAAGGTACACAAAGCTTTATTTATATCATCAAGGTTGTTGCTATGAATTGACCCTGAATCTTCCTTTAGTTACACTTCTTTTTTTAAATGCATATATACTGAGCACTGTACAATAACATCAGAATAAAATATTTGGCAGAAACACATACAGGAAAGAATTTAATCTCCTCTATAAATACAGTTGAAAGTTATCAGTGTGCTTATATTTAAAATGTATGCAAAAAACTATTTGTTCATTCACACTAGAATGATACTTCATATCAGCAACTTTTGTATGTGTCTTGGACCAAGGAAAATATCTTCCACAAACATATTTTGAGAAGTAATAAATTGTTTTACATCCTAAAAAAATATTCATATTTCTTTGGAGTAAATTCAATTTAGAATCTGCTATTTCAGCAGTATCTTACAGAGCTAGAATTAATGCCTATAGTAAAGTCCATGCATCAGTGTGGATAAATACTGAAGCAGTGAACCAAGCACACCAGCTCTGTAAATTGTTATAATCAGTAGATTGTATTAGTAGGGTGCATTTTCCTATTAGCGTTTCGCTGTTACTTATGCCTCATTAACTGGAATAAAAGGTTTGATCTCTCCCTTTGAAAGCAATAAACTTCATAACTTTGTGTGCAAATTAATATAGGTCCAAATAAACGTGATCCTGTATGTACACATGAATGTTAATATAAATGTGCAAATAAGTGTGTGCATGTGAGTCAATGGGCCTCATATATCAAGCTGTGAAAGTCACTTTGGGGCCTCAGTTTTCAGGCTTGCACAAATAAGCATGCAATGCTAGTTAAAGGGATTGTAAAGTCCAAATTAAACTTTCATGATTCAGATAGGGCATGTCATTTTAAACAACTTTCTTATTCACTTTTATTATCAAATATGCTTTGTTCTCTTGCTATTCTTAGTTGAAAGCTAAACTTCGGTAGGCTCATATGCTAATTTCTAAGATCTTGAAGGCCACCTCTGCATTTGACAGTTTTTCACAACTAGATGGCGTTAGTTCCTGAGATTTATATAGATAACACTGTACTCATGCACGTGAAGTTATTTAAGAGTCAGCACTAATTGCCTGAAATACAAGTCTGTCAAAAGACCTGAGATAAGGAGGCAGTCAGCAGAAGCTTAGATACAAGGTAATTACAGAGGTAAAAAGTATATTAATATAAAGGCGTTAGTTATGCAAAACTGGGGAATGGGTAATAAAGGGATTATCTATCTTTTAAAACAATAAGATTTTTGGTGTTTACTATCCCTTTAAGTAGCAGTTGTCTTAAAATGTGGCAGAGTAAAATCATCCCGATCTGATACAGATGATTGACAGCCCTTGCTTGCATGCAATTGGCCGTGCATGAGCAGGGGACAGCACTGCACAAGCAGCTTAAATGTGGGGAAGATATGCTGCCTGCTCGCAGTGATGCCAGGCATACAGGCTTGCGGTGGTGAACCTTGTCCATCTTGGCATTAATAAATGAGGCCCAATTTGTCTTTTCAGGTGAAAGTGCATGATAGTCAATATGTATGTGTGTGTTCAGTTGACTGTGAGTCAATGTGTGTGTGTTCAGAAGAATGTGCATGTGTATGTTCAGATAAGTGTGCATGTGAGTCCATGTGGTAGCGAATCATGTCCGCCCGGCATCGGTAAATTCAAACAGCATACACTGTCGGCATTTAACATTGCACAAGCATTTCAAAAGAAATGCTTGTGCAATGCTGCCCCTTGCACCTTGTATCTGATCTGGATGATTGCAGTCCACAAGCTAAGGAGCAGCTGCTTCTTAACTTAGGTTTCAGGCCGACCTGAAACCTTAGACGGAGCAAGCATCATCGGCTGCTTGATAAATCTCCCCCCACGGGGCCTACTTATCAAGCTGCCAACCGCAAATACGCTGGAATTCCGCAGCGTAAATTGTGACGAGCCTGACTCCCCTTAGTTATCAAAGCCTACAGACCGACAAAAGTTGAAATCTGTGACGTAACATACGATCCGCCAATCTCAGTCCGACACAGATTGATACTTACGTTATTACAGATGTTCTGAATGCAAATTCGGCACTATCTGACTACTTTCGCTAGTTAACAAATATCTAACAGATATGCTCGCCACTATTCCGGCCCAGCGTACCTGCTTTTCAATCCACCGCCCTGGAGGCGGCGGATACCATAGGAATCAATGGGAGTCTGAAAGCAGCGAAAGCTTATGTTCCCTGCTGCCCGATATCCCATTGATTCCTATGGGAGAATAAAAGTTACGTTTACACCTAACACCCTAACATATACGCAAGTCTACACACCCCTAATCTTCTGCCCCCTACACCGCCACCACCTACATTATACTTATTAGCCCCTATTCCGCCGCTCCTGCCACCTACATAAAATTATTAACCCCTATCTCGCCACTCCCGGAGCCCACCGCAATTAAATAAATGTATTAACCCCTAAACCCCTGGCCTCCCACATCACTAGCACTTACTAAACCTATTAACCTCTAAACCGCCAGCCCCCCACATCGCCATAAACTAAATTAAACTATTAACCCCTAAACCTAACAACCAGCTAACTTTGTATTAAATATTAACTCATCCCTATCTTATAATAAATTTAAACTTAACTTTAGATTTAACTTAAACTATATTAAACTAATAATTAACCTACCCTAACTATTATACTAAAATTACATTAAACTATATTAAAATATTTATAAAATAATATATATAGAGAGAATGTACTTCAGAACATGCAGGGTGTTCTGAAACAGCAAGGGTAAAATATAGGCACACAGACAAATGAATAGTAAAATTCAAATTCATTTATTTTCCCACATCATATAGGTGAAACATTGTTTAAAGCTAAGCCAAACCATATAAAGTGTACAAAATATTTACAAAAACACCACAAGTTATATGGTAAAAGACAAAGGTATAGGACAAAATCTACCTAAGCATACGTATGCTATAAGAACCTAATGTTATCAACCGGTTCAGTGTAACAGCGTGAAAAGACTCAAACAAACATCTGCCCTACGATAGCAACAATACATACAAACATCAATGAATGGTTAATTAGCATATCTAGGACATAGAGGCAATGGTATAAGTCTTATCCAAAGTATAGCCCAATAGCTAATTACTGAAAGTTGTAGTTTATAGCAGACGTGATACAAAAGGCAGCAATTCCTGCTGTATGCTGGATCGCAAATAGTAAAATGTGAATAAACTGGCACTTATCTTTGGCGTGTTGTTCCCCGATATTTCCAACAGACATACACTATCAGTGTAACGCTATTGTAGCATGTGACGTCACTGGAGGAGGGACGTATGACCGCAGTCAGTCTGCAATTGGTAGTTGGGGTGGGAGTTGCTTCCCAAAGGTATCCGCCGTGTGTCCGCTCAGCCACCAATGAAAGAACCAGGCTTCGAATTGTATAGCAGGGGATACTTCTTAGCAATGAAAGAACCAGGCTTCCACACTATGAGCAGACAGATTCAATTACCAAGATGTACCTTAGCGTATTATTCAGCCAAAAGATGCTGCCACAAGTAAATCACAGTTCTCACTGACATGAGCGATCCAGATCTCTTTTGTCTAGCATTTCACAAAGCAAAGAGCACTCTCTTGTCAGCGCTCCAAACATAGCAATACGTTAGGCAAATGTCCAAATATGTGAAGTTTCAATCACTTTTCACCTTGGTTTTAAAGATTTCACTTTATATGGCTTGGCTTAGCTTTAAACAATGTTTCACCTATGTGATGTGGGAAAATAAATGAATTTGAATTTTACTATTCATTTGTCTGAAGTACATTCTCTCTATATAGATTATTTTATATTTATTCTAAAGGGTGGCACCAGGATAATCTTATTCAGCAATATTATCTACTCTCTCAAAAAAAAAAATATATTAAAATATTAAATTTACAATAAAAAATTACAAAGTTACAAAAAACTAACAACTAAGTTACAAATAACAAACACTGAGTTACAAAAAAAAAATAAGCACTAAGTTATAGGGCTCTTAGATTAGGTGTAATTAGTTTAAATATTTGATAATTTTTTTTATTTTGTGTAACAGTGTTTATTTTTTTTGTAACTTAGTGTTTGTTATTTTTTGTAACTTAGAGTTTGTTATTTTTTGTAACTAAAGTTTTATTTAACTTTGTAATTTTTTATTGTAGATTTAAATTATTTGAGTAGGGTTAGGTGTTTAAATATATAATATAGTTAATTTAATTTGTAGTTTAATGTAATTTTAGTACAACAGTTAGGGTAGATTAATTATTAGTTTAATATAGTTTAATGTAATTTTAGTATAATAGTTAGGGTAGGTTAATTAATAGTTTAATATAGTTTAATGTAATTGTAGTATAATAGTTAAGGTAGGTTATTTAATAGTTTAATATAGTTTAATTTAAATCTAAAGGTAAGTTTAAATATATTATAAGATAGGGATGAGTTAATATTTAATATAAAGTTAGCGGGTTGTTAGGTTTAGGGGTTAATAGTTTAATTTAGTTTATGGCGGTGTGGGGGGCTGGCGGTTTAGGGGTTAATAGGTTTAGTAAGTGGTAGTGATGTGGGAGGCCAGAGGTTTAGGTTTAATACCTTTATTTAGTTTTGGTAGAGTCCGGGAGCGGCGGGATAGGGGTTAATAACTTTATTAGAGTTGCGGTGGGCTACGGGAGTGGCGTGATAGGGGTTAATAACTTTATTTAAGTGCAGCGGGGTCCGGGAGCGGCGGGATAGGGGTTAAACAGTTTAGTATAGTGGTGGTGCTTAGTGACAGGGTACAAATAAAGCTGGGAAAAAGCCGAAGAGCAGCAAGATTGATGACTGTTTAGTTAACAACAGTCCGCTGCTCATCGCCCCGTACTTGGTGCGCTGCTTTTTTACAGTTTTTTATATAAATATGGAGAGTGTATTCAGTTTCGCGGCTGCGATGTTAGGCAAACGTATTGGTGCCGTTGAATGCAAGTAAGTTGACGGCTTGATATGTAGGCCTCCACGTGTGTATGTATGTGTTAAGATAAGTGTGCATGTAAGTCAACACGTGTTTGTATGTGCTTAGATGAGTGTGCATGTTAGTCAATGTGTGTGCATGTGTGTGCTCAGATGAGTGTGCATGTAAGTCAACACATTTGTTTGTATGTGTTTAGATGAGTGTGCATGTAAGTCAATGTGTGTGCATGTGTGTGCTCAGATTAGTGTGCATGTGAGTCAATGGGTTCCAGTTATTAATTGGCGGGCTGCACTCACAGCTTAAAAAATGGAGCCCATTGTGTGTGTATGAGTATGTTCACATGAACATGCATGTGAGTCATTTTGTGTGTTCAGATTAATTTGTTTCTAAAGGGACATGAAATGCAAAATTATATTTTCATGGTTTAGATAGGTCATGCAAACATATTTTGTTCTCTTGGTATCCTTTCTTGAAAGTATGCCTAGATAGACAAATCACTACTGAAAGCTAGCTGGTGATTGGTGGTTTCATTGGCTCACCAGATGTCTTCAGCTAGGTTCTGGTAGCTGATTGCTGCTGTGGAGCTTACTTTGCCTATGTGTTTAACCATTTTACATTGGTTTAACACAAAAGTACAAGAATAAAACATTTTAATACTTTATGTCCCTTTAAGAAAACCTGCCTCTGCGTGTATCTGCAGTAGTTGTTAGTTGTAACCCTGGGTGAAGTTTTAACAAGCCCACTAAAATACCAAACATCAGGGGATACAATCAAAATTCCTGGGATATAGTAAATAATATGTGGAAAAATGAACAATATATGCACTTACAATTTTGCTGTTAATGTTCTCAACATGCAAAACAGGCTCTACACTGAGATGCCCTCAAGCCCTATTTCACCATAAGAAAAATAAAAACAGCACCATGGTATTACCAGAAAAAAAATGCTTCCTAGATTTTATTTTAAAAAAGGTTAATTTGTATAAAAATAGATCTACATTTTAATAAAAACACAACTGCTTCTGGGCTGAAAGCTTATTAGAGATGTTTTACGTAGGTTGCAAACAAAGTATGCACACAGTATAACTGATATTAAAAACACTCATCTTAAAATGTATTAGACAAGCACTTAAATTGCCAGTAAGGGGGAAGGTTGAACAAAAGGCAGAGCCCTAAGAAGTATCCTGGTTTGGAGATATTTTACGGATATACTCCATCCATTTAGACAAACAGGAAAATATAAAGTGAAATGCAATTTCACATTGATTTAAATTTCTAGCTTCCATTAAGAAAAAGAAAAAAAAAGATTTTTTTACAATAGTTTAGAAGAAGGAATTTGGTATCCCAATAGACAGAACCCCACTCTATGCACACAAACATGCACAGCCCTATTATACAGCTACATGAATGGAAACACATTAATTTAAACGCACATCACACACGTTAGCACACGTGCACACATGTAAACGTCACACATGTAACTTTTTCAAGGAAATGAATGTTACTGGCTGCTTGGTAATTGTAGTTACAGGTTGCAAAACAAAAGAAACAAAACCTGTGTTTAAAGGGATAGAAAGGTTAAAATTAAAATGTACTTGGGTGCATTTTTAATGTGAAATAGAAACAATTTTCTGCTGCATACGCATATATCCTGTGATTATCCCTGCACCAGTATGCAAATGCCACACCTTCTCAACTGCCTTGCTACAGATACTCTGTGTGACCAAAAAAAGGTTAGGTTTTTTGGTCACACAGAGTATCCGTAGCAAGGCAGTTGGACATTAGCGGGCTGTTTGAATTGTTTATACTGAACGCCGGAGACAGACTGTTTTATCCAAACACACTATCACACTGCTGTGTATGCTGCTGGTGGACTTTATTATCTAAAGACTTTTTTATGTGCTTATCATGTACTTCTTGTAAGTATGTTTTTATATGTGCGTGTGATTTTGTAATAAAATTATTTTACGCTTGAATCCTGGGTTGCACTGTGTTTTCCCTCTGTCCACAGTCTCTTCGTATTTTGAACCTGTCAAGACGCTCAGGCTCCATAGACGGCAGCACCCAGCTTGTTTCTGATTAGGAACATCAGTGGATCGAATTATATGAACTCATTGTTCTGGATAACCTTTTGGAAATACTGCAAGTATTTGATTATAACGTCCACTGTGGACTGGATATCATAACTATATAATCCACACCCGTGGATATTAATATTACTTTTGTGGCTACATATCGATCTATTTTAACAGTCATATATATGTAACAGCTTACAATGGAAGGTTTATGTCTTTTTTGAAACATTGTGTGTATATACGACTACTTCCGGCTGATCACTTGAGAGCTATACATATATGTAACAGCTTAAAATTGAAGATTGAGTCATCTTTTTAAACATTGTATGCACGATTATTCACGGCCGAAAGTAAATATTTTAGATATATGTGTCTCTTTTACAATAGGTGTAAAACCTTAATCACTGTCTTGTGATATTCACATAGCGCTGCTTTACAATTTATTAGTGTTAGTATTTCTTTTTTACTGACTAGTGACGCACCTCCATAAAGCCCAGTCGCCATTAACCACGGCGCTTCACTGTGCGGCAACTTCCCTGCTTTTCCTAAACTAAAGACTCCCAATGTGCAGGATCAGTATTCATATCTGCAGCCACACTTAGAAACTTGCCTTTTTACTGAATATCCTGTGGTCACTATCACAAATTCTGGGCTTTAACTGTGTTTGACTTGACTTGTTCACTCCTCTATTTCTGGACTCTCAAGTTTTAGTTTTTCCTTAGCCAGGACCTTAGCCATACCTAGGAGGATAAAACTTACACCCTGAGGCACTTAAAACTACAACATATTTTTTTTTTTTTTGGGACTGTCATTTAGATAAACAAACAGTGTCTCCAGTCCTTTTCTCCTGGTCTCGGACCTGCCATAACAAAAAAGAACCTTGATTGCTATACAACAGTCGCAGGTAAGGCGGATGTCTCTCTACCTTTAGATAATATCCATGGCATCTATCCTAGGTTATAACAAACCATACACTCACACTCACCCTCCATTTCTCGCTTTTTGACATAGCAGCGGGTCATATCCTCCTTCCCCTTCTCCGTGATTGCTCTGTGAGGACAACTTCCCTGGGGAGTATGGAACATACGCTAAGGATATACACCAGAGGCCAACAGCCATCACTGATACGCCTATTTCTTCCAATTGTGTTATAATACTAACGAGCCACCAAGATGTCACAGAGGTGACTAGAAAAGAATGACAAGGCGCAAAAGATGCTGCAAAAATCCCAAGATGCAGTAAATGCCTTTTTCAAGCAGGCAGACAAACCTAAACAAAAACCTGAATCTACCTCACATTCTAACACTGCAGGTGATATGGAAGATGGCTCTGATAACTCGAGAAGCCCATCTCCAGTAGTTGTTGGTGCAGGTGGTGAAACTCCTATAACTTATAGAGCTATGGAAGCTTTAATCGACCAAGTCAAGTCCTGCATAAGGAATGAATGTGCAGACCTAAAAAAGGACATTAATAATTTGGGCCGTAGAGTTGACTCACTGGAGGAGCATGATTACGTGTTTTCTCAGAGGATGGCAGAACTATCTTCCAAGGTGACACATCAGCAACACCATATTGTAGATCTAGAGGACAAATTGGATGACCTTGAAAATCGCACGAGACGCAATAATCTGTAATTCCGAGGTGTACCAGAGATGGTACTGAACAATGAACTTCAAGATTTTTTTGCAAGGCCTTTTTATGGAGATGGTGGGCGCAGCTGACATGGAATTGTCTAACATCACTCTGGACAGGGCTCATAGGGCCTTGCTCCCAAAACCGGCTGCAGATCTCCCACCTAGAGACGTTATTGTCCATTTTCAGAATTATCATCACCGTGAAGATATATACAACCTAGCTAGGAAACAGCAGGCTGTGATGTACCAGGGCAGCCGCATACAGATTTATCAGGACTTGTCTTTGAGAACTTTGCAAAAACGGAAAGACTTTTCTGTCTTAACTCTTCATCTGAGACAGCTAAAAATCCCTTATAGATGGGGATTCCCTACTTCAGTAATTGCTACAAAAAATGGTAACCAGTGTGAATGTCATGCACTATCTGACATTGACAAATTCTGTACCATGATGGGTATCCCGCCTCCGACTAAAGATAATAGGCAACATTCACAAAATCTTCCACTGGAACGGGCTGCCCCAAAGCCCAAATGGAGACAGACCGCTCCAGCAGACCCTGAACCAGAGCAACCAGGTTGACCATGATTGGTATCATGCAGATATTTCAAATAATTGCAGCTCCAGGCTGTTCGGGTAATGTGGAAGTAGTGAGATACCCCACATTATCTACTCTTCTGCTGGACATATGTTTTTTGCAGGGAACTAATGGACTGCGGCAAGTATAATAAATGTTATTTTTACACAGCATTTATTGAAGTTACTGTTTGGCTGTACTAAAGTTGTTAAAATAAGGTTATTTTATTGCAGTATAAAATACCTTATATGTCCATACATGTCTATCAAAATTGAACCACTATCATTCTCTTTTTTAATGACATGAACCATGTGCCTCCGGTCAGTACAGCCCACTTTCTAGTGGACCAAGATGATACTTAAGCTCTGTTACTTGCTGGACATGGGCGGTGCTGGGCAAATGCACATGGCTAAATTAGGTAATATATTACTGTTGATCAATGTCATTATGTGGTATTAACCTCGTAATCAGGTGCTTGGTAATGGGGAACATCCTAGATTGTTACTGCATTTCTCTGTATTGATGAATACCTGTGTGCACCTCTGTATCAGGCCACAATTCCTCTCAAGTTTCTTGCTTGCGGGATGTGGTTGGTGTTGCCCGGGCACTCACATGTGAATTAGGCTGTTATTGCAGTATATTTGTTTGTTAAAGTTATACTTTAGTTAGATAGGCCCTGCCTATGTCATACCGATGTTTATCACCCATATAAACAAAGCTGGGATCGCTTGGAGAATAATGGTGTTATGTCAACACACCTTCCCTATTATTATCCGTGGCCGCCTGTTAGCTTTCTGGGTCATGACCGCATAGGTTCTCACACTGATGTTAACGTAGGTCTGTTTTACAAATGGCTGAATGACGTAATGATCTATGCATGCACCCGGTTTGTTAACTAGCCCCTTGTATTGTACGTTTTGTAAGTTTGATTTTATTTGTAATCTTAGATCACCCTTCCTTGATTAATTGTGAGAGTTAGATTGTTACGACTTAACTTATTTTTTCCATTAGATTACATTCCTATCCTCCCTTCTACCATCTTTCCCTTTCCTTTAAATTTCCCATAACCCGTCCTTTCCCGACTACTTATACTGATAGTCCTGTGTCCATCTGTAGATACACAAACCTCTTAGAAGGTAATAAGTAACTCACGATCCTGACTCTGTGACTTGAGATTCTGACATGTGCACCTTGACAATAGGAAGCCAAAATGTTAAAGGCTTTCTATCAGCTGAGAAGCGCTCGATAGCTTATTATGACTTCCATAAAAAAAACATTGATGTAATCAATACCGTAGCTACAAGGTACTATGACCAACATTTCCTTAGTTCAGGACCAGATAGGAAGAACGGTGTCTGCATATCTATTAGACGTAATGTCCCAATGTAGAGTCTTGATTTTGGTTGGAATCTGCTATGGTAGCCCGATTACTGTTTATGCCCCGATTAGACCCACGCCCTTTTTCTACAAATCTATAATTAATACTATATTAGATATTTCCAAAGGTCCAGTCATACTAGGCGGTGATTTCAATTTCCCTATGAATCCTGCTTTAGATACTTCCACAGGGAAATCGTACCTTCGGAATAACTTGCTGAAAGCTAATTGTGCCACATTACATTCCATCTCCTTGTTTGACACCTGGAAAATAGCCCATCCCACACAGAAAGATTATACATTCTTTTCCCACCCTCAACATTCATACTCTCGACTGGACTATATAATGTGTAATCAGGCATTTTTAACTAACTTAGTTTAGTCCAAAATATCACATACACCTTGGTCTGACCATAGTATGGTCCTTACTTCTTTCCATTGGTCTCCTAGGCCTAGAAACACTCTAAATTGGAGACTTAATGACACTATCTTAACAAATCAAGACACACTAGAGGAGTTGATCAAGGCATCTGATTAGTATTTTCTAATTAATAAACCTGAGGACACATCTGCTGCAAACAATTGGGAGGCATATAAATGCTACATCCGGGGATATCTGATAAAACATACTGCTAAACTACGGAAGCTCAAATCGGCCCAATTCACATCTCTAACGAATAGTTTAAATGTAGCAGACACTATACACAAGGCAGACCCGACCTCCACTCAAAAACTGCTGAATCTCTCCTTAGCGAGAGACAATCTCAACAAGTTCTTGACTCAAAATGCACATTTGAGAGCTCTTACTACTAAAGCAAAATTATTTGCCAAAAGTAATAACGCAGGTCGTTTACTGGCTAGGTCACTTAAAACACAAATATACACTTCTTTCATTAGATCTATTTCACACCCGTCAGGTAGATTAGCTAGCAAAAATGAGGACATTGTGGATACTTTTGTTTCCTATTATACCAAACTCTATAATCTTAACCCAAATATGTCCCATGACAAACTCAGTAATATTGAGAAGTACCTAGACACTTTAGACACTCTGAAAATTACAGATGAGGACAGACATTCCCTGGACTCTCCTATAACCCTCCAAGAAATCATAAATACTATCAAAGCACTCCCAAATGGCAGGTCCCCCGGTCCGGAAGGTCTAATGGCTACATTTTACCAGTTGCTTCAATCCCAATTGGGTCCACCACTACACACGTTATTTACTTCAATAGATAAGGGTGAGGCTCTTTCTCAATCCCTACTAGAAGCCCTCATTATGGTTAGTCTGAAGGCCGATAAACCTTGCACCCAGGCGGGGAACTACAGACCTATTTCACTACTAAATATTGATATAAAGATTTACGCCAAAATACTTGCAAATCGTATGAACACCATCTTACCAAATATTATACACCCGGATCAGATGGGATTTGTAAGAGGGAGGGAGGCAAAGGACAATACTATTAGAGTCTTGCATTCTTTGCAGGCCTCTCATGATAATAAGACCCCTCTCACTCTCCTATCAACTGACGCAGAGAAGGCCTTTGGTCAACTGGCACTTTATGTGAGGGGCCCTGTCAAAGTTGCGTTTCTCCAAAACTTTTCTTACCAGAATTCAGGCACTATATTCAAGACCCCAAGCAAGGGTTCAGGTAAACGGCCCTGTTTCACAATCTTTCCCAATAACAAATGGTACCTGTCAAGGCTGCCCATTGACATCACTATTATTTGCTATAACAATTGAGATCCTGGCCATAAAAATCAGAGGAAATGCAGATATCCTAGGTATACAATACAAACACATTACCCAAAAATGCCTGTTGTTCACGGATGATGTGATCCTCACCCTTCGATCTCCCTCTACTACCCTCCCTGCCCTGATACAGACTCTGGAAGCCTATGGACAAGTATCTAACTTTTCCATTAAAATGGAGAATTTGGGAATAATGCTACTAAATATGCCTCCACAAGATGTTGACTGTATAGCGTATCATACTGCATTTAGGATAACTGACAAACTTAATTATTTAGGCCCAACGATTCCCAAAAATACCCAAGATATCTACCAAGCTAATTATATTAGTCTCCAATGCTCAGTGAAGGTTCTTCTTGAGGGCTGGCATAGGCAGGGGCATTTGTCCTGGATGGGAAAGATAAATACTATTAAAATGATGATAGTACCAAAGTATTTGTATCTTTTCCAGACATTGCCGATGGCCCTGCCTGACTTGTACCTGCATATCCAGCAGAGGATGCTCAATTCATTTATCTGGTCTTATAAAAAGCCTAGAATATCTCCAGATACTCTTTATCTAAACAAGGACGATGGGGAACTTAATGTCCCACACCTTTTGAATTACTATAGGGCTGTACATCTAGCCAGGGTGATCTCCTGGAACCATTTCCATCCTACTACTCTGTGGGTCCATGTCAAGAGCTCTCTGCTGGAGGTTAAATGCATGAGATATATCGCATGGCTTCCTAAAAACCATAGACCACTCTTAGCATACCAGAACAGCTATGTTAAAGCTACTCTTGACGTGTGGGACTATGTAATTACACATATTAAAGGAATCTCCACCTCAGTTTCCCCCCTAACCCACTACTGAATAACCAGATCATCCTACAACATACCTTTTTCACTCATACGAATGTCATAGAATATTTGAAAAATCTGCCCATTTATGTACTGTTAGACTCCCGGGTGATCAAAGATAGCGTATCATTAAATAATGACCTGGGCCCTCCCTTCCACAATTGGTATTCGTACCTACAGATTAGACATGCACTTAACAATAGCACACACAAACTTAATGTTCTGAGACCATTAACGGCATTTGAGCGGATATGCACAAATCCTGAAATCAAGAGAGCACATCTGTCATTAATGTATAAAATGCTCAAAGGGTCTTTCCCTGCTCAGCGACCTGCATACCTGCTGAAATGGAATACAGAAATATTAGAAAATAATAGCGAACTTGACATCGTCTCAGACATATCTACCCGACCGCTTTGTCTACTTGTTGGAGGCGATGTGGATGTAAGGACTATGACCCACATTTGGTGGAACTGTCCACTCATCTCTGGCTTCTGGACACAACAAGAACACAGTATCAACAAAATTTTAGGCTCACATATAACTCTCAACCCTGGTCTCATTCTCCTTAACCTCATTCCACAACTTCACTGTGCCTACCGTACAAAGCTACTTCAATTAATGTTGGCTTGTGCAAAAAGGCTAATCCCTAGACTCTGGAAGACTCAAACGATCCCTACACATACACAGTGGATATCCGAGGTAGAACATATCTTAGCTCTTGAAAAACTGTATTACTACTATATTGGCAAACAAGACTTTATCACTGACATGCTCTTCCTCTGGGAGCAGGGGCTTTCTGAAATGAACCATATTAGTGATGAACCTACCAGTAATTAACTACCTGACCTCAGCATTAGGGTTTACTATCTTACTGTAATTGCTATCCTCTCGGAACAGGTTGTGTATGGGCATGCCTATGTTCTATATTACCATACACAGATGGGATCAGTATAGAAAGTCCTGTTCCTGTCTTCCCTACCCCTTTCCCCCCCCCTTTCCTTTCCCTTCCTCCTTTCCTTTACCCTATAATTTGCTATCAGTCAATATATCTTTGAATCTTGTTACTTTCTAAAAAATGTTAAAATTGTTGGGTTTGTTTATAACATCCATTTGACTTTTTTCTGTTTATTATGTTAAACTGGATTTTATGATGTCATGCTGTGAAATTTGTAAACCCAGTAAAAAATTATTGAATAAAAAAATATATATATATTATATAGAACTGCTTGTGCAATGTCGCCCCCTGCAGGGAGTGTCAATCAACCCGATCGGGCAGATTGATGTCCGCAGCCTCAGAAGCAGCGGACGAGTTAAAGAGCAGCGGCTCGCGCAAAAACAGCAGCATTAGGCTGAATACGGGCCTTCATAAATTGTCCCCTTTGTAATTAATTGCAATATATTTCTGATGTCCTGCTAAGGAATTACATATAAGCAAAGTGTAAGTCCCTTTTTAAACAAATTTAGATCTCGTTTGCTTCCAATTCCAACCAACACCTGCTTTCTTTGGGGAGGCAATCCCAGCTTACCTTTGGAGAAGACAAGGGTAGCCACTGTGAATACAATTTAATTTATTGTTTTGAGGTTGTTATCTGCTGAAGCAAAGGAAAACAAGCATTACAGGTTTAGCCTTGTAAAGTCTGATTGGTTATATCACATTGCCACATATAATTCTGCTACATAGTGTTAAGGACATTAACAGAAATTTTATGACACATAATGCTTCCATAGTGCCCCAAGATACACACACACTCCTGAGCATACTTCAGTATATTCTCATGGAAAGGTAGACAAGTTTCAGCCAAGCAAAGAGAATGCAATAAATATGATAAGAAATAGATTGCAATTTTTGTTTAATAGTACTCTATACATAATCATGTTTAATTTTAACCCCTTGGGCCAAATGTACGTGCCGCATAATAGCCTATATCGTACTGCATAATATAGATCTATGTCCATACTTATGGAAGCACAATCAACTGAGACTTGATGTTCCTGGCCTTCCCTATACTGCAGAAATAAATATTTTGAAGGGAGAGGGAAGGATTGGGCGCTGCACTGCAGAAAAAGGTTGGGATGGGAGGGTATGGCCCCAAAAATAATGAACATGAGGAGGGGTAACCACTACACTACAGAAAAAAAATAAAAAATAATAAATACAAAATGTTTTTTTATATAAATTTAATACTGACAGTTGCCAGTACCAAAGATGGCCACCACTAGTTGGACGGGGGAGGGTTAGAGAGTGGTTTGGGAAGGATCAGGGAGGTGGGAGGGTGGAGGAGGGATCACTACACTTCAATAAAAAAAAAATATATTAGCCCTAAACTGCATACTAGCAAACTTTCTGCCAGTACCGTAACCTAAGATGATGGGGATAAATGTAGATGGGGGTGGGAAGATAACTGTTTGGGAGGGATCAGGGAGGTGTTGGGTAGGAGGGTAATACTTAAATTACTATAATACCTACATTACTATACTATTTCCCTTACCAGCTATCTACCATTTCCCTTACCAGTTATCTAAATAACCCCTTCACTGCCAGGAATTTAAGAAGTGTGGTGCACAGCTGAAATTAGCAGCCTTCTTATTATCAAAAAGCAATGGCAAAACCTTCCTGACTCTAACATCGCTATGGTCTGGGAAGCCCATAAGGCTTTCATTAGGGGCGACTTCATCAAGATTAAGGCAACTAAAAAAAAACAATCCTTAGAATCCTACACCAGATTAGCGCAGGAAGTTTCCGAGGCTGTCTATCTTTTAAAACTGCACCCAACAGACCAATCCCTACTTGACACCCTAACGGACAAGCGAAATAATCTTAATCAATTCTTGCAAATAGAGTCCCAAAAACAACAATTACACATAAAACAAAAATATTATGGGGAAGGGAATAAATCCGGGAAACTCTTGGCTAGGGCATTAAAGAAACAATCACTTCAATCATACATCCACTCTCTTACTTCACAGCATGGCAGGATAATTGAGGATACTAAGACCATAGGCGACACTTTTACGTCCTTTTACCATAAGCTTTACAATCTATTCCCAAATAGACCCCCGGAGTCACACAAGACCCTATGCGATGAATATCTCAAAGACATCTCTCTCCCCGAATTAAGCACTACAGAGAGGGACTCACTGGTCGCCCCAATCTCCAGTAAAGAGATTCTGGACACCATAACAGACCTGAAACCGGAGAAAGCCCCCGGCCCAGATGGTTTCTCCAATAGATACTACAAAATCTTTAAAGCCCAACTGACCCCACACCTCCTTACCCTGTTTAACAACATCCCCAACGACAATACGTTCCCGGACACTATGCTACAGGCTCACATTTCCGTCCTCCCTAAACCAGGCAAACCCCCCACCTCCCCGGCGAACTTCAGACCCATCTCCTTGCTCAATGTCGACCTAAAATTGTATGCTAAAATACTAGCAAATAGGATTAACAATTTCTTACCAAATTTGATCCACCATGATCAAGTGGGGTTCATGCCGTCTCGGGAGGCCAGGGACAACACGTGCAAGGTAGTACACCTCATGGAATACACTAAAAAATGTAATATCCCTTCTGCATTTCTATCAACTGACGCTGAGAAAGCTTTTGATAGACTGGACTGGACCTTCCTCCGGTCCACTCTGCAAAAATTCGGCTTTCCCACTATTTTTATCAACAAAATTTTTGCCCTATATACTTATCCCTCAGCCCAAGTCAGAGTTAATGGGACTCTGTCTGATTATTTTGAAATTGGTAATGGAACCCGCCAAGGCTGTCCTCTTTCCCCTTTGTTGTTCGTGTTGTCCCTGGAGCCCCTGGCGGAGCGTATCTGCAACAACCCGAAGGTGCTCAGCATTAAATTACAAGGAGAGACATACAAATTGGCAATGTTTGCCGATGATATCCTTATGACCTTGTCCTCTCCACGACAATCCTTGTCAGCGATCCAAGATGAATTGGAAACCTTCGGTAGGGTCTCAAATTTCTCAATTAACCTTAATAAATCAGAACTCCTCCCTTTAAATATGCTGGAAGAAGATCTTTTATTAATTAAACAACATTTCCCCTTCAAAATTCAAAATCACGCTTTAAAATACCTAGGGATTTTTCTTACACCCAAATTAGACGACCTACGTAAATTAAATTATGGCAGACTCTTGGAGGAGTTCTCCCAGTTGACCTCTTTCTGGCTCCCAAAGAACATCTCCTGGTTGGGTAGAATTGCCGCAACAAAAATGACCCTTTTACCAAAGGCCCTTTATATCCTTCAGGCTCTGCCCATCCCTGGCACCAACACTTACATCCGGAAACTACAGGCAATAATCGACACATACATTTGGCATCGGAGACCCCCAAGAATAGCAAAAAGCACCATGTACACCCATAGGGAAGATGGGGGTCTGGGAGTCCCTAACATATACCAGTATAAACTTGCAACTTCACTGAGCAGAATAATTGATTGGTGTAGGCAAGGAGAAAATTCCTATAAGAGCTGTGTCCAGTTGGAACAACAAATCTTAGGTGTCCCTTGTTGGGTGGCATTTGTTGGGCCCCCCAAAAACCCTGTATAAACACTATAGCCGCATATCCAATTCTCAGGGAGACTTGGTCAGACTGGACGCTGATAAGAAACAAATTCCACCTCATCTTCTCTCACTATTCTCCACTTTCAATATTACACCCGAATAGAGAATTCTCAGTAGATGCTCCTAGAAACTCTTCCATAAGTCTAAACCCAGCTTCTCTGAGAAGCCATATGCCTATATAACTCTTATTAACAAAAGGCCAGCTGTCCTCTAGAGAAATACTGCTGGAGAGAGACTTTACCCAATTCCACTCCTGGCTGTATTATAATCAAGTGAGACATTTCCTTGCATCCCATAAGTCACAGAAAGACTTACTTAGACCTCTCACAATTTTTGAATCCCTTTGCTCATCACCAACCCCCCAAAAAAACAATCTCCCTAATGTATCGATGCCTTCTTAAGTCCTTTCACTCCACAAAACCGACCTACACGCTTAGCTGGGAGAAAGAACTTAACAAACGCTTCTCAGCTAAACAATGGTCATCCTGGTTTAAAGCCACGGCCAAATCTGCCCACTCAGCGGCGGGGCTGGAGACTAACTTAAAGATCACAACTAGATGGTACTTAACCCCGAGTAAACTGAAACATATGTTCACACAAGCCAGTGATAGATGTTGGAGAGGTTGCGGACAAGCAGGCACCATGTGTCATATTTGGTGGGACTGCACTGCGATAAAATCTTTCTGGGCACAGATTCATGAAATAGCTTGCACCATAACTGGCATCCAAACAGAGCTTTCCCCAGAGGTGATTCTTTTTAATGCCACCTTCCCATCCCCTTGTAAAATCAGAAAACATCTCTACCAAATTTTAATAAATGCTGCCAAACGTCTCATCCCTTTACTTTGGAAAAAGCCCCAAGTTCCAAGCCTAAGTCAATGGATCGAACAAGTAAAAAACACATTAATCTTGGAGAGATTCCATTATTTCAAGACAGGCCAGTTAGATTTCTTTCATGACATGACGTTCTTCTGGGAACAATATATTTTTGCAAACACATAATACACTCATCACTAGACTAGATGATAAGAGGGTACGATAGCTGGGAGGTAGAGGATAGAACTGCCCCTAGCTTGAAACCTCTATTGCATATAATTCCCTGATATGTTTTTGTTTATGTTCGTGTTTTTGTTTTTACCTTTGAATGCTAAAATATGTTGTTACTTCAATGTTCAATTGCTTATGCATCTCTCAGTACACAATACCACCATCAGTGCTTGTGGAAAATGATCCACTTTATCACTCATCACAGTTGGACTTTTACTTCCTGAACAGATCTTGGCAACTGAATGGTGAATACTGGACATTTTTGCTAAATACTATGGCCTAGATTTGGAGTTCGGCGGTAGCCGTCAAAACCAGCGTTAGAGGCTCCTAACGCTGGTTTTGGCCGCCCGCTGGTATTTGGAGTCAGTGATTAAAGGGTCTAACGCTCACTTTTCAGCCGCGACTTTTCCATACCGCAGATCCCCCTACGCCATTTGCGTATCCTATCTTTTCAATGGGATCTTTCTAACGCCGGTATTTAGAGTCGTTTCTGAAGTGAGCGTTAGAGCTCTAACGACAAAACTCCAGCCGCCTGAAAATAGCAGGAGTTAAGAGCTTTCTGGCTAACGCCGGTTCATAAAGCTCTTAACTACTGTACCCTAAAGTACACTAACACCCATCAACTACCTATGTACCCCTAAACCGAGCTCCCCCCACATCGCCGCCACTCGATTAAAATTTTTAACCCCTAATCTGCCGACCGCCACCTACGTTATACTTATGTACCCCTAATCTGCTGCCCCTAACCCCGCCGACCCCTGTATTACATTTATTAACCCCTAACCTGCCCCCCACAACGTCGCCGCCAGCTACTTAACATAATTAACCCCTAATCTTCCGACCGCAAAGCGCCGCCACCTACGTTATCCCTATGTACCCCTAATCTGCTGCCCCTAACACCGCCGACCCCTATATTATATTTATTAACCCCTAATCTGCCCCCCACAACGTCGCCGACACCTGCCTACACTTATTAACCCCTAATCTGCCGAGCGGACCTGAGCGCTACTATAATAAAGTTATTAACCCCTAACCCGCCTCACTAACCCTATAATAAATAGTATTAACCCCCTAATCTGCCCTCCCTAACATCGCAGACACCTAACTTCAATTATTAACCCCTAATCTGACGACCGCAAATCACCGCTATTCTAATAAATGTATTAACCCCTAAAGCTAAGTCTAACCCTAACACTAACACCCCCCTAACTTAAATATAATTTACATCTAACGAAATAAATTAACTCTTATTAAATAACTTATTCCTATTTAAAGCTAAATACTTACCTGTAAAATAAATCCTAATATAGCTACAATATAAATTATAATTATATTATAGCTATTTTAGGATTAATATTTATTTTACAGGCAACTTTGTATTTATTTTAACCAGGTACAATAGCTATTAAATAGTTAAGAACTATTTAATAGTTACCTAGTTAAAATAATAACAAATTTACCTGTAAAATAAATCCTAACCTAAGATATAATTAAACCTAACACTAGACTATCAATAAAATAATTAAATAAACTACCTACAATTACCTACAATTAACCTAACACTACACTATCAATAAATTAATTAAACACAATTCCTACAAATAAATACAATTAAATAAACTAACTAAAGTACAAAAAATAAAAAAGAACTAAGTTACAAAAAATAAAAAAATATTTACAAACATAAGAAAAATATTACAACAATTTTAAACTAATTACACCTACTCTAAGCCCCCTAATAAAATAACAAAGACCCCCAAAATAAAAAATTCCCTACCCTATTCTAAATTTAAAAAGTTACAAGCTCTTTTACCTTACCAGCCCTGAACAGGGCCCTTTGCGGGGCATGCCCCAAGAATTTCAGCTCTTTTGCCTGTAAAAGAATAAATACAAT
Organism: Bombina bombina; assembly: GCF_027579735.1. Lineage (NCBI taxonomy): Eukaryota > Metazoa > Chordata > Amphibia > Anura > Bombinatoridae > Bombina > Bombina bombina. Next base: position 462,245,072 of record NC_069500.1, on the reverse strand, counting down.
ACCCCCCCCCCAACATTACAACCCACCACCCACATACCCCTAATCTAACCCAAACCCCCCTTAAATAAACCTAACACTAAGCCCCTGAAGATCTTCCTACCTTGTCTTCACCATCCAGGTTCACCGATCCGTCCTGAAGAGCTCCTCCGATGTCCTGATCCAAGCCCAAGCGGGGGGCTGAAGAGGTCCATGATCCGGTCAAAGTCTTCATCCAAGCGGGGCAGAAGAGGATCTTCCATCCGATTGAAGTCATCATCCAGGCGGCATCTTCTATGGTCTTCCATCCGGAGCGAAGCGGCAGGATCCTGAAGACCTCCAGCGCGGAACATCCATCCGGACCGACGACTGAACGACGAATGACTGTTCCTTTAAGGGACGTCATCCAAGATGGCGTCCCTCGAATTCCGATTGGCTGATAGGATTCTATCAGCCAATCGGAATTAAGGTAGGAATTTTCTGATTGGCTGATGGAATCAGCCAATCAGAATCAAGTTCAATCCGATTGGCTGATCCAATCAGCCAATCAGATTGAGCTCGCATTCTATTGGCTGTTCCGATCAGCCAATAGAATGCGAGCTCAATCTGATTGGCTGATTGGATCAGCCAATCGGATTGAACTAGATTTTGATTGGCTGATTCCATCAGCCAATCAGAAAATTCCTACCTTAATTCCGATTGGCTGATAGAATCCTATCAGCCAATCGGAATTCGAGGGACGCCATCTTGGATGACGTCCCTTAAAGGAACAGTCATTCGTCGTTCAGTCGTCGGTCCGGATGGATGTTCCGCGCTGGAGGTCTTCAGGATCCTGCCGCTTCGCTCCGGATGGAAGACCATAGAAGATGCCGCCTGGATGATGACTTCAATCGGATGGAAGATCCTCTTCTGCCCCGCTTGGATGAAGACTTTGACCGGATCATGGACCTCTTCAGCCCCCCGCTTGGGCTTGGATCAGGACATCGGAGGAGCTCTTCAGGACGGATCGGTGAACCTGGATGGTGAAGACAAGGTAGGAAGATCTTCAGGGGCTTAGTGTTAGGTTTATTTAAGGGGGGTTTGGGTTAGATTAGGGGTATGTGGGTGGTGGGTTGTAATGTTGGGGGGGGGGGGTATTGTATTTATTCTTTTACAGGCAAAAGAGCTGAAATTCTTGGGGCATGCCCCGCAAAGGGCCCTGTTCAGGGCTGGTAAGGTAAAAGAGCTTGTAACTTTTTTAATTTAGAATAGGGTAGGGAATTTTTTATTTTGGGGGTCTTTGTTATTTTATTAGGGGGCTTAGAGTAGGTGTAATTAGTTTAAAATTGTTGTAATATTTTTCTTATGTTTGTAAATATTTTTTTATTTTTTGTAACTTAGTTCTTTTTTATTTTTTGTACTTTAGCTAGTTTATTTAATTGTATTTATTTGTAGGAATTGTGTTTAATTAATTTATTGATAGTGTAGTGTTAGGTTAATTGTAGGTAATTGTAGGTAGTTTATTTAATTATTTTATTGATAGGGTAGTGTTAGGTTTAATTATAACTTAGGTTATGATTTATTTTACAGGTAAATTTGTTATTATTTTAACTAGGTAACTATTAAATAGTTCTTAACTATTTAATAGCTATTGTACCTGGTTAAAATAATTACAAAGTTGCCTGTAAAATAAATATTAATCCTAAAATAGCTATAATATAATTATAATTTATATTGTAGCTATATTAGGATTTATTTTACAGGTAAGTATTTAGCTTTAAATAGGAATAAGTTATTTAATAAGAGTTAATTTATTTTGTTAGATGTAAATTATATTTAATTTAGGGGGGTGTTAGTGTTAGGGTTAGACTTAGCTTTAGGGGTTAATACATTTATTAGAATAGCGGTGAGGTCCGCTCGGCAGATTAGGGGTTAATAATTGAAGGTAGGTGTTGGCGATGTTAGGGAGGGCAGATTAGGGGTTAATACTATTTATGATAGGGTTAGTGAGGCGGATTAGGGGTTAATAACTTTATTATAGTAGCGCTCAGGTCCGCTCGGCAGATTAGGGGTTAATAAGTGTAGGCAGGTGTCGGCGACGTTGAGGGGGGCAGATTAGGGGTTAATAAATATAATATAGGGCTCGGCGATGTTAGGGCAGCAGATTAGGGGTACATAGGGATAACGTAGGTTGCGGCGGTTTACGGAGCCGCAGATTAGGGGTTAAAAAAAAAAATGCAGGGGTCAGCGATAGCGGGGGCGGCAGATTAGGGGTTAATAAGTGTAAGGTTAGGGGTGTTTAGACTCGGGGTACATGTTAGAGTGTTAGGTGCAGACGTAGGAAGTGTTTCCCCATAGGAAACAATGGGGCTGCGTTAGGAGCTGAACGCTGCTTTTTTGCAGGTGTTAGGTTTTTTTTCAGCTCAAACAGTCCCATTGTTTCCTATGGGAGAATCGTGCACGAGCACGTTTTTGAGGCTGGCCGCGTCCGTAAGCAACTCTGGTATCGAGAGTTGCATTTGCGGTAAAAATGCTCTACGCTCCTTTTTTGGAGCCTAACGCAGCATTTGTTTGAACTCTCGATACCAGAGTTAAATTTATGGTGCGGCCAGAAAAAAGCCCGCGGAGCGTTAACAGCCCTTTTACCGCCAAACTCCAAATCTAGGCCTATGTTTCTATATGTGAGATGCCACCATTATGCGTGTTGTAACTTGCATACCTGTTACGTTTGACAAACCAATTTGAAATAAAGAGAAATAAATACAAAAAAAAAAGCAATGGCAAAACCATGCATGTCTGCTATTTCCAAACAGAGGGGATCCCAGGAAGCTTTTACAATAATTTATGTAGAGTGAGAAACCCAAAGTTTATTGAAAAAGTTAACGATTTTTTGTATATGATCACATTTGGCAGTGAAATTGTGGCATAAAATATACCAAAATGGGCCTAGATCAATACTTTGGATCTCTACTTAAAATAAATATGTAGTTTTGTCAGGTAAATAAAAAAACAAGGCTTTATTTCTGTTTAACCCTTTGAGTGCTAAGCACTTTCCCACCTGGGTGCTAAGCTGTTTTGAGGGTTTTTTAATTTTTTATTTCTTGAAATATATATATTTTTAACTTTTTTTCAGATCCCCAAGTCTTACACCATTGGAAAGGTTAGGCGATTACCTTTCCAACGGTGGATCCGGGGGGTCTGTAGCTGCTTAGATTCCTGAGATATAGGCTTCTAAGCAGCATACCCCCTTTCCCTATACTTTGTCATTGTCATTTTTAAATAAAGTTGCACGGTGACGTCATCACGTCATTGCGCTTGACGTCACCACGCAAAACGTGAAGCACCGGTGATGCCTATACAGGCCCGATTGCTGGGGTAGGAGTGGGTGGGAGCCCCCAGATCTCCCTCAAGGTGGGAGAGTGCTAGCGACGGCTCTGTGCCGTTGTTAGCACCTGAGTGGGAAACTCTGCAATGCCTCAGAGCCTTTGTTAGCACTCAAGGGGTTGAATGGAGTGATAGAAAAAAATGCTGATAATACTCTGGTATTTCGGGCAAGTTTTTCTCTGCAATTTTCACTAGTGAAGGGATTAAAGTCATAATTAGATAAAAGCAAAGCAATAAAATTATAACGCCTTTCATGGTCTCAAGTATAGTGCAGTGGTAAAATGTTTACAGCATCAATGATAAAACCCACAAATATCACTTCTAAAGTTATTTAACGCATATTATATATATATGTATTATTTATTGTAATATCATTTACGTATTTCATATTTAAACAGAGCCTCATTTAATGAAATATCTATGATTCATGCAATTCCATAAATTAGATCATTTTACTGTTTAAATCAAGATGGGAAATTTTAATAGTATTATATGTAGTAACTTTAAAATAAATGTCAAATTCCAGGAATAATTTTGTTGGAGAGTGAAAATTAGCAGCAACATTTTTAAAAAGTTTTGTTTAATTAATATAATAGCAGAAAGATAGATATGAATGGCTTATGTGATTTGGTGGCGTACGCCAGAATAAGTGTGGTCACATATAGGTGGATCTACACAGTTGATCTAGTGTGTATTTATAATAATATAATAATAACAATAATCCACCTATTATTCCAGCTTTCCCCAAATTGTTTTACTATTAATATATACATCGCTCTGGTTTTTCACCCATTGAGGTACAGTATAACATTTAATTAACAATAATCATATATATTTTGTTTTTGTATAACGGATCTCACATATTGGGGAGTGTCATGAGATGTGTCCAGGTGCTACAACTTATGAGCAATTAAACAAAGGGCTTTTGTGATTGGCTCTTTTGGTTTTGTAAGGGGGGGGGGAGTTACAGGTAGCTCAGGTCTATTTAAGATGTATGTTTAGAACAGAATACATGCCTGATGAAACGGTGTATGCCGAGAAACGCGTTGCATGCTGTTACTCATAATAGATGAGTGATATATGTTATTTTTAAAACTGTTTTTATCATTATTAAACCCATTTTTATCATATATCCTCATCTCTATTTGATTATTACATTATCTGAGCTACCTGTCTATCCTGTATCCTGTCTGCTGGGGATTCTTCCTGCTGCTTATATGACACAGCCAGCTGGTTTGCTGTGAAAGCCAGCCTGCCCCTATTGACACATTTGAGTGTCTCTACAGAATGTGAGTACCCTGCACTGGTTGTTAACTGACTATTGGGTCCTTACAGATTCACACAGTTTGTGCGCCCTTTTGTTTTCTTTGCACTCAGCTCCTGAGCCTTATACTGCTGGATTGACCATCTGAATTCTACCGCACGATCCTCTGGAGTGCCTTATACAGCTAGCTGGTGTGCTGTGAATACCAGCCTGCCTCTATAGGCACATCTGAGTGCCTTCATATATTGTGAGTACCCTGCACTTGTCCTTCTTTCTTTTGATGCTTATGGTTATGGATTCACACATACGGCGCCTCTTTCCTTATTATTTTTTATCCTAGATTTGCTGACCTGTGGAGGGTGAAGTTAGAGTGCGGCCTCAAGTTTATTTAGAACACATACTACAGGATTATATTGGACTGTTTTCCATCTGGGTGTGATCCATCCACGGTTTGGGACTTTGATATATATGCCTTACTAATGGTTCTATACATCAATTGCTGAATATTATAGGCAATTATTTCAATAATATATATATATGTGTGTTTATATATATTTTTATGTATATGTACTTGGCAATTAACTTATAATTGTTTATTGAAGTACGGCGGCTAATTACATATCACACACTACAGCGCCCCCTATTGGGTTTCATGACCCTAGTATTATTGTTTAATTGTATCTAAGACAGACAGTGAAACGCCATCTTTTCCCATCACTGTAATACCTGTCCAGTATACAAGTTACTAGAGGTCACTAGAGGTAATTTATTATGTGCACATACTTCTAATAATTATAACTAATTTACAATATATATGGTTCCACTATGTAACAAAATAATTACGCCTAGATTACGAGTTTTGCGTTATGAGCTCTGCGGTGCTAACAAGCATTTTTTTCTCACCGCTCACTTACCTACAGCGCTGGTATTACAAGTTTTTCTAAACCCGGAGTTAAAAGACAATAAGTGAGCCAAGAAGTGAGCATAGAGCCAAATTTTGCTCCATATCTCACTCCAATACCAGCGCTGCTTAAGTCAGTGGTGAGCTGGTCGTACGTGTTCGTGCATGATTTCCCCATAGACATTAATGGGGAGAGCTGGCTATGAAAAAGTGTAACACCTGCAATAAAGCAGCGTAAAGCTCCGTAACACAGCCCCATTGATTCCTATGGGGAAATAAAAGTTATGTTTACACCTAACAGCCTAGCATGAACCCTGAGTCTAAACACCCCTAATCTTCCATTTATTAACCCCTAATCTGCTGCCCCTGACATCGCCGCCACCTACATTATACTTATTAACCCCTAATCTGCTGCCCCCAAAATCGCTGCCACCTACATTATATTTATTAACCCCTAATCTGCCGCACCCTAATGTTGCCGCAACCTACCTACACTTATTAACCCCTAATCTGCAGCCCCAACGTCGTCGCCACTATATTAAATTTATTAACCCCTAAATCTAAGTCTAACCCTAACACCCCCTACTAACCCTAACACCCCCTAACAAATATAATTTAAATAAATCTAATAGAAATTACTATCATTAACAAAATTATTCCTATTTAAAACTAAATACTTACCTATAAAATAAACCCTAAGCTAGCTACAATATAACTCATAGTTACATTGTAGCTATCTTACGGCTAGATTACGAGTTTTTGTCGGTAATGGCGTGCAGGGCAAAAAAATGAGCGGAGAGCAAAATTTTGCTCCACATCTCACCTCAATACCAGCGCTACTTACGGTAGCGGTGAGCTGGCAAAACGTGCTCATGCACGATTTCCCCATAGGAATCAATGGGGGAGAATCGGCTGAAAAAAAACCTAAAACCTGCAAAAAAGCAGTGTTAAGGTTCTAACGCAGCCCCATTGATTCCTATGGGGAAACACTTTTTATGTCTACACCTAACACCCTAACATGAACCCCGAGTCTAAACACCCCTAATCTTACACTTATTAACCCCTAATCCGACGCCCCTGACATCGCCAACACCTGCATTTATTATTAACCCCTAATCTGCCACTCCGGACACCGTCGCCACCTACATTATCCCTATGAACCCCTAATCTGCTGCCCCCAACATCGCCGACACCTACTTTTTATTTATTAACCCCTACTCTGCCGCCCCCAATGTCGCCGCCACCTAACTACACTTATTAACCCCTAATCTGCCTCCGCCAACGTCGCCACCACTATAATAAAGTTATTAACCCCTAAATCTAAGTCTAACCCTAACTCTAACACCCCCCTAACTTAAATATAATTTAAATACATCTAAATAAAATTACTATTATTAACTAAATTATTCCTATTTAAAAATAAATACTTACCTATAAAATAAACCCTAAAATAGCTACAATATAACTAATAGTTACATTGTAGCCATTTTAGGATTTATTTTTATTTTACAGGCAAGTGTATTTATTTTAACTAGGTACAATAGTTATTAAATAGTTATTAACTATTTAATAACTTCCTAGTTAAAATAAGTACAAATTTACCTGTAAAATAAACCCTAACCTAAATTACAATTACACCTAACACTACACTATAAGTAAATAAATTACCTAAATTAACTACAATTAATTACAATTAAATTAAATAAACTAAAGTACGAAAAAAAAACCACTAAATTACAGAAAATAATAAAATAATTACAAGAATTTTAAACTAATTACACCTAATCTAATCCCCCTAATAAAATAAAAAAGCCCCCCAAAATAATAAAAATCCCTACCCTATACTAAATTACAAACAGCCCATAAAAGGGCATTTTGCAGGGCATTGCCCCAAAGTAATCAGCTCTTTTACCTGAAAAAAAAATACAATACCCCCCCCAACATTAAAACCCACCACCCACACACCCAACCCTACTCTAAAACCCACCCAACCCCCCCCTTAATAAAACCTAACACTACCCCCTTGAAGATCACCCTACCTTGAGACGTCTTCACCCAACCGGGCAGAAGTGGTCCTCCAGACGGCCAGAAGTCTTCATCCGATCAGGGCAGAAGAGGAGCTCCAGATGGCCAAAAGTTTTCATCCGATCCGGGCAGAAGAGGACCTCCAGAGTCTTCATCCAGGCGGCATATTCTATCTTCATCCATCCAGAGCAGAACGGGTCCATCTTCAAGCCATCCGACGCGGAGCATCCTCTTCCATAGGAATCAATGGGGGAGAATCGGCTGAAAAAAAACCTAACACCTGCAAAAAAGCAGTGTTAAGGTTCTAACGCAGCCCCATTGATTCCTATGGGGAAACACTTTTTATGTCTACACCTAACACCCTAACATGAACCCCGAGTCTAAACACCCCTAATCTTACACTTATTAACCCCTAATCCGACGCCCCTGACATCGCCAACACCTGCATTTATTATTAACCCCTAATCTGCCACTCCGGACACCGTCGCCACCTACATTATCCCTATGAACCCCTAATCTGCTGCCCCCAACATCGCCGACACCTACTTTTTATTTATTAACCCCTACTCTGCCGCCCCCAATGTCGCCGCCACCTAACTACACTTATTAACCCCTAATCTGCCTCCGCCAACGTCGCCACCACTATAATAAAGTTATTAACCCCTAAATCTAAGTCTAACCCTAACTCTAACACCCCCCTAACTTAAATATAATTTAAATACATCTAAATAAAATTACTATTATTAACTAAATTATTCCTATTTAAAAATAAATACTTACCTATAAAATAAACCCTAAGATAGCTACAATATAACTAATAGTTACATTGTAGCCATTTTAGGATTTATTTTTATTTTACAGGCAAGTGTATTTATTTTAACTAGGTACAATAGTTATTAAATAGTTATTAACTATTTAATAACTTCCTAGTTAAAATAAGTACAAATTTACCTGTAAAATAAACCCTAACCTAAATTACAATTACACCTAACACTACACTATAAGTAAATAAATTACCTAAATTAACTACAATTAATTACAATTAAATTAAATAAACTAAAGTACGAAAAAAAAACCACTAAATTACAGAAAATAATAAAATAATTACAAGAATTTTAAACTAATTACACCTAATCTAATCCCCCTAATAAAATAAAAAAGCCCCCCAAAATAATAAAAATCCCTACCCTATACTAAATTACAAACAGCCCATAAAAGGGCATTTTGCAGGGCATTGCCCCAAAGTAATCAGCTCTTTTACCTGAAAAAAAAATACAATACCCCCCCAACATTAAAACCCACCACCCACACACCCAACCCTACTCTAAAACCCACCCAACCCCCCCCTTAATAAAACCTAACACTACCCCCTTGAAGATCACCCTACCTTGAGACGTCTTCACCCAACCGGGCAGAAGTGGTCCTCCAGACGGCCAGAAGTCTTCATCCGATCCGGGCAGAAGAGGAGCTCCAGATGGCCAAAAGTTTTCATCCGATCCGGGCAGAAGAGGACCTCCAGAGTCTTCATCCAGGCAGCATCTTCTATCTTCATCCATCCAGAGCAGAACGGGTCCATCTTCAAGCCATCCGACGCGGAGCATCCTCTTCCATCTGACGACTAACACTAAATGACGGTACCTTTAAGTGACGTCATCCAAGATGGCGTCCCTTCAATTCCGATTGGCAGATCCTTCAATTCCGATTGGCTGATCGGAATTAAAGGGACATGATACCCACATTTTTTCTTGCATGATTTAGAAAGAGAATGCAATTTTAAACATCTTTCTAATTTACTTCTATTATCTAATTTGTTTTATTCTCTTGATATTCTTTGCTGAAAAGCATATCTAGATATGCTCAGTAGCTGCTGATTGGTTGCTGCACATGGAAGCCTCATGTGATTGGCTCACCCATGTGCATTGCTTTTTCTTCTAATAAGGATATATAAAAAATGAAGCAAAATAAATAATAGAAGTAAATTGTAATGTTTAAATTTGTATGTTCTATCTGAATCATGAAAGAAAGATTTTGGGTTTAGTGGCCCTTTAAGGTAAGCCAATAGGATTGAGCTCGCATTCTATTGGCTGTTCCAATCAGCCAATAGAATGCAAACTCAATCCTATTGGCTGATTGGATCAGCCAGTAGGATTGAACTTCAATCCTATTGGCTGATTGCATCAGCCAATAGGATTTTTTCTACCTTAATTCTGAATTAGCTGATAGAATTCTATCAGCCAATCGGAATTGAAGGGACGAAATCTTGGATGACGTCACTTAAAGGTACCGTCATTTAGTGTTAGTCGTCGGATGGAAGAGGATGCTCCGCGTCGGATGGCTTGAAGATGGACCCGCTCTGCTCCGGATGGATGAATATAGAAGATGCCACCTGGACGAAGACTTCTGCCCGTCTGGAGGTCCTCTTCTGCCTGGATCAGATGAAGACTTCTGGCCGTCTGGAGGACCACTTCTGCCCGGTTGGGTGAAGATGTCTCAAGGTAGGGTGATCTTCAAGGGGGTAGTGTTAGGTTTTATTAAGGGGGGATTGGGTGGGTTTTAGAGTAGGGTTGGGTGTGTGGGTGGTGGGTTTTAATGTTGGGGGTATTGTATTTTTTTTTCATGTAATAGAGCTGATTACTTTGGGGCAATGCACCGCAAAAGGCCCTTTTAAGGGCTATTTGTAATTTAGTATAGAGTAGGGATTTTTATTATTTTTTTTTTTTATTATTTTATTATGGGGATTAGATTAGGTGTAATTAGTTTAAAATTCTTGTAATTATTTTATTATTTTCTGTAATTTAGTGGGGGGGGTTTCGTACTTTAGTTGATTTAATTTAATTGTAATTAATTGTAGTTAATTTAGGTAATTTATTTAATTATAGTGTAGTGTTAGGTGTAATTGTAACTTAGGTTAGGGTTTATTTTACAGGTAAATTTGTACTTATTTTAACTAGGATGTTATTAAATAGTTAATAACTATTTAATAACTATTGTACCTAGTTAAAATAAATACAAACTTGCCTGTAAAATAAAAATAAACCATGGGATAGATACAATGTAATTATTAGTTATATTGTAGCTAGCTTAGGGTTTATTTTATTGGTAAGTATTTAGTTTTAAATAGGAATAATTTATTTAATTGTAGGAATTTTTTGTTTCGATTATTTTAAATTATATTTAAGTTAGAGGGGGGTTAGGGTTAGGGTTAGACGTAGGTTTAGGGGTTAATACATTTAATATAGTGGCAGCGACGTTGGGGGCGGCAGATTAGGGGTTAATAAATGTAGGTAGGTGTTGACGATGTTAGGGACGGCAGATTAGGGATTAATAAAATTTAACTAGTGTTTGCGATGCGGGAGTGCGGCGGTTTAGAGGTTAATATATTTATTACAATGGCGGCGATGTCCGGTCGGGAGATTAGGGGTTAAAAAAATTATTTAAGTGCTTGCGATGTGGGGGGGGGGGGCCTCGGTTTAGGAGTTAATAGGTAGTTATGGGTGTTAGTTTACTTTTTATCACTTTAGTTAAGACTTTTATGTTACGGCGTTAGCCCATAAAACTCTTAACTACTGACTTTTAAATGCGGTAGGAGTCTTGATAGGAGAGGGTCTACCGGTCACTTTTTCCAAAATTTGTAATGCCGGCGTTAGGAAAATCCCATGAAAAAGATAGGATACGCAATTGACGTAAGGGGATTTGAGGTATGCTCGAGTCGTGGAAAAAAAGTGAGCGGTACACCTGTACCTGCCAGACTCGTAATACCAGCGGGCGTTAAAAAGCAGCGTTGGGACCTCTCAACACTGCTTTTTAAGGCTAACGCAAGACTCGTAATCTAGGCGTTAGGGTTTATTTTTATTTTACAGGCAAGTTTGTATTTATTTTAAATAGGTAGAATAGTTATTAAATAGTTATTATCTATTTAATAACTACCTAGCTAAAATAAATACAAATTTACCTGTAAACTAAAACCTAACCTAAGTTACAATAACACCTAACTCTACACTACTATTAAATAAATTAACTAAATTAAATACAATTAAATAAATTACATTAAATTAGCTAAATTACAAAAAACAAGAAAACACTAAATTACAGAAAATAAAAAACAAATTACAGATCTTTAAACTAATTACACCTTATCTAATAGCCCTATCAAAATAAAAATAGCGCCTAAACTAAACTACAAATAACCCTTAAAAGGGTCTATTGCGGGGCATTGCCCCAAAGAAATCAGCTCTTTTACCTGTAAAAAAAAAATACAAACAACCCCCCAACAAAAAAAACCCACCACCCACACAAACAACCCCCCAAATAAAAAGCTAACTAAAAAAAGCTAAGCTCCCCATTGCCCTGAAAAGGGCATTTGGATGGGCATTGCCCTTAAAAGGGCATTTAGCTCTTTTGCAGGCCCAAAGTTCCTAACCTAAAAAATAAACCCACCCAATACACCCTTAAAAAAATCCTAACACTAACCCCCGAAGATTCACTTACCGGGAGAAGTCTTCATCCAAGCGGCAAGATGTCCTCAATGAAGCCGGCAGAAGTGTTCCTCCAGAAAGGCAAAAGTGGTCCTCCAGACGGGCAGAAGTCTTCATCCAGACGGCATCTTCTATCTTCATCCTTCTGACACGGAGCAGCTCCATCTTCAAGACATCCGGCGCGGAGCATCCTCTTCAAACGACGTCTTCTTTCAAATGGATATCACTTTAAGTGATGTCATCCAAGATGGCATCCCTTAGATTCCGATTGGCTGATAGAATTCTATCAGCCAATCGGAATTAAGGAAGAGAAAATCCTATTGGCTGATGCAATCAGCCAATAGGCTTGAGCTGGCATTCTATTGGCTGTTCCAATCAGCCAATAGAATGCAAGCTCAATCCTATTGGCTGATTGGATCAGCCAATAGGCTTGAAGTTCAATCCTATTGGCTGAGCCAATCAGCCAATAGGATTTTTCTACCTTAATTCCGATTGGCTGATAGAATTCTATCAGCCAATCGGAATCTAAGGGACGCCATCTTGGATGATGTCACTTAAAGTGATATTCATTCGGAAGAAGCCGCCGTTTGAAGAGGATGCTCCGCACCGGATGTCTTGAAGGTGGAGCCGCTCCGCATAGGAAGGATGAAGATAGAAGATGCCGTCTAGTTGAAGACTTCTGCCCGTCTGGAGGACCACTTCTGCCCGTCTGGAGGACCACTTCTGCCCGTCTGGAGGACCACTTCTGTCGGCTTCGTTGAGGACATCTTGCCGCTTGGATAAAGACTTCTCCCGGTAAGTGAATCTTCGGGGGTTAGTGTTAGGATTTTTCTAAGGGTGTATTGGGTGGGTTTATTTTTTAGGTTTGGGACTTTGGGCCTGCAAAAGAGCTAAATGCCCTTTTAAGAGCAATACCCATCCAAATACCTTTTTCAGGGCAATGGGGAGCTTAGGTTTTTAAGTTAGCTTTTTATTTGGGGGATGTTTGTGTGGGTGGTGGGTTTTACCTTTGGGGGGTGTTTGTATTTTTTTTTACAGGTAAAAGAGATGATTTCTTTGGGGCAATGTCCCTCAAAAGGCCCTTTTAAGGGCTATTTGTAGTTTAGGTTAGGCTAGGGTTTTTTTATTTTGGGGTGCTTTTTTATTTTGATAGGGCTATTAGATTAGGTGCAATTAGTTTAAAGATCTGTAATTTGTTTTTTATTTTCTGTAATTTAGTGTTTGTTTGTTTTTTTGGAATTTAGCTAATTTAATTTAATTTATTTAATTGTATTTAATTTAGTTAATTTATTTAATAGTAGTGTAGTGTTAGGTGTTATTGTAACTTAGGTTAGGTTTTATTTTACAGGTAAATTTGTATTTATTTAACTAGGTAGTTATTAAATAGTTAATAACTATTTAATAACTATTCTACCTAGTTAAAATAAATACAAATTTGCCTGTAAAATAAAAATAAACCCTAAGATAGCTACAATGTAACTATTAGTTATATTATAGCTAGCTTAGGGTTTATTTTATAGGTAAGTATTTAGTTTTAAATAGGAATAATTTAGTTAATGATAGTAATTTTTTCAGATTTATTTAAATTATATTTAAGTTAGGGGTGTTAGGGTTAGGGTTAGACTTAGATTTAGGGGTTAATACATTTAAAATAGTGGCGGTGATGTTGGGGGCGGCAGATTAGGGGTTAGAGGGCGTACCGCTCACTTTTTGGCCTCCCAGGACAGACTCATAATACCGGCGCTATGGAAGTCCCATAGAAAAAAGACTTTACAAAGTTTACGTAAGTCGTTTTGCGGAAAGGCCAAAAAAGTGTGCGGTACACCTATACCTGAAAGACTCGTAATACCAGCGGGTGTAAAAAAACAGCGTTAGGACCTGTAAACACTGCTTTTTCACCTTACTGCAAAACTCGTAATCTAGGCTTTATTTATTTATTATCGATTTGGAGCTGAAAGTTGTTATTGCAAGGAGAGGTTTGCGTTTGCTCCATTTTGTCATAGTTAATCAGTACCATATATATCGAACTCAAGATTAACCAACATAAATGAGAGTAAGATAATTTTCTCTTTGTCTATATATTTTAGGTTTTGTTTGTCATAAACTGAATGTTTTTACCTGCCAAGTTTGAGGAATTAGGAGTAAGCATGTTTGCACAGACACCTGCTGAATGTATATAGCTACATTGCAATTAGTTAAATAACTAGAACTGCAATGAATTGTTTTCACAAAACGTAATTTTCCCATTTGCTGTAGTCTTGCAAACTTACCAAACACAGTTAAATTAGACTGTATATAAAGGTGCATGCTGTTTACAATTGTTTTATGTTTCTTTAGCTATACACAACACTAACAGTATATGAACTCGATGTAAATGAGGATGTAGTATGTTGCTAACATATTGCAGTAAATGTTCAATAAGTCCATTTTCAGATTTCGAGCCATCACTTTCTGTATGCTAAGTGCTATTTTCAGGGAGTAATCCATGATGACTTCAGACCCTTTTAATACATCACATAGGAAGTCAAGTCTTCATATTGAGCCATATTCTTATCCATTTATCCAAACATCTTTTCCCCCATTGTTTGATATGAGTATTTTCATACAAACTGAAAGACACAGCTTCTTACTGAAAGATACAGGGCTAGCTTACAAGTGGCGCGGTATTTTTTAATTTATTTTTTGCAATCGTGAAAACTCGACTAAAGTTAAGCTTTTGTACTAGTCAGATTGCATTCATATTATAAGTAAAAAAAAACACATATTTTGTGCTAGCGTTAACTTGAATAGAGCAAAATCCCTAATTTTATGTTTTCGTGTGCGCATGCATGTTTTCCCCCATAGAAATCAATGGACAAAAAAAAGTAGAAAAAAATAAACTAACTCCCGAGATCACGCAAATACCATTGCATTTTCTGAAAAAAAGAAAAAGACAGGAGTGCACAACCGCATCTAAGTGCAGATATTATTAACAACTTTATTTTATCCCCAATAAAAGAATCGCACTCACACTTTGTAAAATAATACACAGCAGTATGACAGATTAAACATGCAGCATTACCAGCTCTGGCGGTTTTCACCCGAACACAACGATTTCCAAGATGGCGTGTCCGCAACCCGGCTGGAGTGGGGTGTGTTCCTCGTTTAGCCAATCGGATGATCCTGTGATCCTCAGCTTCCTTACTATTGGTTTGTTCAGCGGGGGTATGCACTGGCACTCAAAGCTGGAGTCCTTATTGGATCCTCCTTCACGCTGTGAACACAGCCTTGCCGCAATGTACAATATCACAGTTTGTTAACAACTGTATCAGGCTGCTTGTAATACCTGTCTAATAAAGGCCCTCAGCCCACTCAGTGTTTGTGTGATCAATTACAAACACTTGACGTAGCCTCACAGGGACCTATGTGTGCTCACTCGACGTACGTTTCGTTACAGACTGGAACTTTTTCAAGAGTGATTATTTGCACCTCCTACTTGCTTTTTAAAGGCTGGTGGATAACTACCTCCCATATTAACCCTTACGGCTAAAACCGGGGATATTTATTCAATACAGACTTGCTTGCTAAAATCAAAAATATATAAAAAACAGTTATACATACATATTTGCATATAAATAACAAAGTTATTACACATATACTCAAAGATAATAAATAACAAGTTAAAATTTCATACTTATAAATACAAATAAAACGTGCAAATTCATAAGGTAAATTCATACACTAATTAAAAGGCATACATCTAATGCATTTTAATTTGATAAGATCTTAACATAAAACAACCAATATATACAACAGAACATGGATTGTTCCCCTTACTTTCCAAATACAGATTGGCTAAACGAAGAACACACCCCACTCCAGCCGGGTTGCGGACACGCCATCTTGGAAATCACTGTGTTTGGGTGAAAACCGCCAGAGCTGGTGATGCTGCATGTTTAATCTGTCATACTGCTGTGTATTATTTTACAAAGTGTGAGTGTGATTCTTTTATTGGGGATAAAATAAAGTTGTTAATAATATCTGCATTTAGATGCGGTTGTGGCCTCCTGTCTTTTTCTTTTTTTCAGCTTTTGATGTAGAGTTCGTGATGGGACTTATTTAAGGAGCAGCCACAGAAATTCATTCTATGAAGGATTTTGGCCCCAGCCTTTCTGAACAGTAATACATTCAGTTCATTTGCGGGACTGTAAGAATTTTAATTTATTTTACAAAATCACTAATTAATTTGTACTGGGAAGAATTGGTCTGTTGATATACATTGTTGGAATCTCAGGGAGAGATATAGATGTATTCATCTATGTATGACTATAATCATATGGGTTAAAGATATATCATTATTATTCTAATATTGTGCAGCCCCTTGTATGCCTTTTTTCTATACCATTGCATTTTCGAATTTCCCATAGAAGTCAATGGAAAAAAAAAAAAAACAGTTGTTGAAAAAAACCATGAAACCTATCGAGCAAACAATATAGCATATTCGCATTAGCAAATGTAAAATATTTACAGTAAATACATAGTTAAAATCGTTATTAAATATGAATATTGTATAAATATGTTTTAGCATGTTTTCATCTGCTTAATGGCAAAGGGCTCTAATGCACTTATATATAGATCGATAAATGTATACATATATACTCATGTTTTTATATGTGTGTATATGACTGTAAATCCAGTGAGTGCCACTTCCCACTTGTTGCTACTGGGGATATCTGTGGATTTATGTTATTTAGGCTGGACAACCTGGTTGCTGACTTTTTAAGTAAGAGTGTTTTTTCCTACAAACTGGATATATATATATATATATATATATATATATATATATATATATATATAAATATATATATATATATATATATCCTATATTATAAAAGACAAGTGTTTGTCTGAAGCCGTCATGCGCAGTACAGATAAACACTTGGCCTTAGATTCTATTCTCGCGCACCTCGGCATAGCTGACAGCTGACAGATTGGGAGCGCGAGGTACACAGCATACAAGCAGCTGTGAGATAGGGAGCGCGAGCTACTCAACAGCTGTGAGGTCTGCTGCGTGAGAAGCGGCAACGCGCTCCCCAGACCTCACAGCTGTTTGTGGCCGACGGGAGCGTCGCGAGGGGCGTGGCCGGGCGTCGCGAGGGGCGTGGCCGGGCGACGCGAGGGGCGTGGCCGGGTTGCCGCGATGGGCGTGGCCGGGCGGGGTCCCGCGAAGACAGAGCCAGAGAGGGAGCAGGAGGGGGGGGGGGGGCAGAGAGCCAAAGAGAAGGGGGGGGGGCAGAGAGCCAAAGAGAAGGGGGGGGGGCAGAGAGCCAAAGAGAAGGGGGGGGGGCAGAGAGCCAAAGAGAGGGGGGGGGCAGAGAGCCAAAGAGAAGGGGGGGGCAGAGAGCCAAAGAGAAGGGGGGGGGGGCAGAGAGCCAAAGAGAAGGGGGGGGCAGAGAGCCAAAGAGAAGGGGGGGGCAGAGAGCCAAAGAGAAGGGGGGCAGAGAGCCAAAGAGAAGGGGGGGCAGAGAGCCAAAGAGAAGGGGGGGGCAGAGAGCCAAAGAGAAGGGGGGGCAGAGAGCCAAAGAGAAGGGAGGGGCAGAGAGCCAAAGAGAAGGGGGGGGGCAGAGAGCCAAAGAGAAGGGGGGGCAGAGAGCCAAAGAGAAGGGGGGGCAGAGAGCCAAAGAAAAGGGGGGGGCAGAGAGCCAAAGAGAAGGGGGGGCAGAGAGCCAAAGAGAAGGGGGGGGCAGAGAGCCAAAGAGAAGGCGGGGGGGCAGAGAGCCAAAGAGAAGGCGGGGGGCAGAGAGCCAAAGAGAAGGGGGGGGCAGAGAGCCAAAGAGAAGGGGGGGCAGAGAGCCAAAGAGAAGGGGGGGCAGAGAGCCAAAGAGAAGGGGGGGGCAGAGAGCCAAAGACAAGGGGGGGCAGAGAGCCAAAGAGAAGGGGGGGGCAGAGAGCCAAAGAGAAGGGGGGGCAGAGAGCCAAAGAGAAGGGGGGGGGCAGAGAGCCAAAGAGAAGGGGGGGCAGAGAGCCAAAGAGAAGGGGGGGGCAGAGAGCCAAAGAGAAGGGGGGCAGAGAGCCAAGGAGAAGGGGGGGGGCAGAGAGCCAAAGAGAAGGGGGGGGGGGGCAGAGAGCCAAAGAGAAGGGGGGGGGAGAGAGAGCCAAAGAGAAGGGGGGGAGAGAGAGCCAAAGAGAAGGGGGGAAGAGAGCCAAAGAGAAGGGGGGGAGAGCCAAAGAGAAGGGGGGGGAGAGCCAAAGAGGGGGGAGAGAGAGAGCCAAAGAGGAAAAAGAGCCAAAAAGGAGAGAGAGCCAAAGAGGGGGGAGAGAGAGCCAAAGAGGGGGGAGAGAGAGCCAAAGAGGGGGGGGGAGAGAGACAAAGGGGGGGGGAGAGAGCTAAAGGGGGGGGAGAGCCAAAGAGGGGGAGAGAGAGAGCCAAAGAGGAAAGAGAGCCAAAGAGGAGAGCAAAAGAGGGGAGAGAGACAAAGAGGGGGGGAGAGAGAGCCAAAGAGGGGGGGGAGCAGAGCCAACGAGGGGGGGGGAGAGCCAAAGAGGGGGGAGAGAGCCAAAGAGGGGAGGGGAGAGCAAAAGAGGGGGGGGGAGAGCCAAAGAGGGGGGGGAGCCAAAGGGGAGGGGGGAGCCAAAGGGGGAGGGGAGAGCCAAAGAGGGGGGAGAGAGAGAGCCAAAGAGGAGAGAGAGCCAAAGAGGGGGGGAGAGAGAGCCAAAGAGGGGGGAGAGAGAGCCAAAGAGGGGGGAGAGAGAGCCAAAGGGGGGGAGAGAGAGCCAAAGAGGGGAGAGAGAGAGCCAAAGAGGAGAGAGAGCAAAAGAGGGGAGAGAGCCAAAGAGGGGGGGAGCCAAAAAGGGGGGGGGGGAGCCAAAGAGGGGGGGGGGGGAGAGCCAAAGAGGGGGGAGAGAGAGCAAAAGAAAGGATGGAGAGAGCCAAAGAGGGGAGAGAGAGAGCAAAAGAGGGGAGAGAGAGAGAGCAAAAGAGGGGAGAGAGAGAACAAAGGAGAGGGGGGAGAGAAAGCAAAAGAGAGGGGGGAAAGAAAGCAAAAGAGAGGGGGGAAGAGAGAGCAAAAGAAAGGGGGGAGAGAGCAAGGGGTGGGACCGCTGTTCTGAAAAAAATGGCCCGTGTACACGGACTTTAGTACTAGTATATTTATATATATATATATATATATATACATACAAAAACATCATTAGA
Organism: Bombina bombina; assembly: GCF_027579735.1. NCBI lineage: Eukaryota > Metazoa > Chordata > Amphibia > Anura > Bombinatoridae > Bombina > Bombina bombina. Next base: position 462,225,894 of record NC_069500.1, on the reverse strand, counting down.
GATGTATATGTATGTATCTCATTGTTAAAGCACTTTGCCTGACTTTTTTTTTCTAACACCCGAGATCTCATATCTTTGAGCCCTCATAACTATTTTGTGCAATATTTTTTTTAAAATAATTTTTATTAGACAGTGTTAAAATGATAATTATTAAGGAAACCCAAGGGGGTATCCTGTTGGGGGCCCACCATAAAATACAAAACAATATAATAATAAAAAAGTAAATACAAATGAGAAAAAAACAGGAAGTAATAAAATAATAATAAAACAAAATAGTAAAAATAATAAGAAAAGTACTTAAATCAATCATGTGTTGAATTTAGAGGCCAGGAAATCCAATTGTCAAAAAGTGATAACATTGAACTGTCTGCGATGGTCAGCAAACAGCGCTGTAATCTTAGATCCTCTGGATATTTGAAGAATTCTGGAGAGGCTGCTCCGCTTTTTAATCCGGTGAGTAGGATAATCTATAGAGCTGGAGAGAAAAGAAGAGGGCGCCTCATAGTGTATTACAAATTGATAGATATATTGACATGCAGGTAGAAATATACTCACCAGATGCCATTGCACCGTACTGTGACCGGTGCTTGAACACAGTGTAGCACCTTTTCAGTGGCTTGTATACTACTCGGATTCTTAACGGATAAGAACTGAAAGTCTTTACACCAGTTGGGTAGGAATAAAAGCTGAGATCAAATAAGCATATAAGAACAACTTCTAGAATATGATAAAAACAATACTTTAATATCTTTTTGCTGCAACGCGTTTCTCGACCTCTCAGTGGTCGTTTCATCAGGCAAATGCAAAAAACAGATACACACATGCTTCAATTAGTATCATTAAATACACACGTGGAGGTAAAACAGGAAGTTGTAAATCCAAAAAGCACCAATGGGAATATACATTGTCATATAAATGCAATTGATACACTATATCAAATATTTTCATTCAGTAAATAGATAATATGTTTGAACACAATAACAGTTTAAAAATGCTTATACAAAGTATAAAATCTAAGTGTGTGTATTTGCTAATTGTCAAAAAGTGAAAGACGCTAAAAGGCCTAAATTTATTGCTGCTGCGTTATATTTTTTTATTATTATTTTTTATTTTATTTTTTTAAAAAGCAAAAGTGATTGCGGATGATGAGTAATCATCATAAGAAATGTGTATAAATAAAAAAAAAAAGATTTAACAGAATACTACTTGTCTATCATGATCTGACTAGTATGTTCAGGAGTAGAAATGATAGTAACAAAAATGATGTATAGATGTCGATGGTGAAAAAAAGGAATTGTGTAAGTGTATGTATTCGAAAATATGTATATCTGAGAACTGGAAGTGTGTGGAGATGGAAAAAAGGGGTGTAATGAAATCTGATTCTAGATGTTGTAACTAATAACACAATATTTGTTTTGGAAATTGAAACAAATATGTTTGTATTGTGTGAATATGTGAGTGTCCATAGTTCGAGGTAACCTGATGACCTCTATTTATTTATCATTGAAAATGTATCCCAATAGAGATTCAATTATATCCATTAGAGGACACTTATCAATCAAGCCAAAAAAGTTATGTTTTTACAGACATGTTCTATGTGTCTACAATCAGCTAGAAAAATTTATGTAAAACATAATAAATGATTAAAAGTGAAAGTAAAAAAATAAAAAAATAAAAAAAATTTAAAGTTTGTTTAAATATTTGTTTAAAAGAGTGCCAATTTGATCTTTATCTTTCTTTAGACGCAAGTTGTTCAAAATAAGCAATTTACCAAAATACGATAAACAGAGAGATTGCTAAAGTGTGGTGTATGTTAGTGGTAATAAGATGACCTACTCATCGTGATTGGTAGAATGGTCATGCTTGTGAGGGTATATGATGATGTTGAATTATGCAGTAAAGGACATCAATCTCTATATCTATAGTTATGTGACAGGTTATATAGAATTCTGCATTATATTATCTTTGTATCTGGTAGAATTTGTGTGCTGGGAAAAAAAGGTGCTAAAGACTATAATCTCATGGTAAAGATAAAATGTATAAAATATATGAAAGTATAATCAAAAAATATGGTGCAAGTAATAGATATGCAACCAAAAATATAATGCAAGTGATGAATATGTGAAGAGGGGGGCTAAATGGCATGAAAAATATGCCAACTGAAATTAAACATGATCAATTGAAAGCTGCTAGATCAAGATTGGAGTTTAGATCTGAGGGATAAAGAGTTTTTAATTTAAAAATCCAAAAAGTTTCACGTTGTCATAATCTCATAAGTCTATTATAATCAGATGACTTAGGGGTGAAATCAATAAGTAAAAATCTGTATATTGATGTATTACTGTTATGTTGGATCAAACAGTGATTGGGAATACTGTGTTTAATTTTGGCCTTTTTGCAATTTTTGCAATTCTGATAGTGTTCACCCCATCTTGTTCTAATTTTTCTTGAGGTGTGGCCTACATATTGTAGGCCCCTCAAGCACACTATGAGGTATACACCGAAGTTAGAATCGCAATTAAAGATTCCTAAAATGGGAAAACGTTCACCTGTGACATTGGATTTGAAGTTTTTTTTGTCCTGATTTAATGTATTTGCATGAATTGCACCCATTTTCCCCATATTTGTATATTCCTTTAAGTCCAAAAATACCAGTTATGTTAGATTTTGAATTTTGATATGATGTTTGAAATTGACATGTTTTACTCTTTTACTAGGAGCCAGCTTGTTCCTTAGGGTTGGTGCCCTCCTGAATACTACTCTTGGTTTATCCTTAACAATGTTTTTGAGTATGGGATCTTTTTGAATAATGTACCAATATTTATTAAGAGTGTTTTGTATTTTCTGATAATCATTATTGAATTGTGAATTGTCCATCCCACTAATATCTGTTTCAGATGTATTGGATGATTTGGAATTAGCAAGAAGAAAAGTCGTTCTGTCTAGTTTATTTGCTATGATCAATGCTTGATCTAAAAGATGGATTGAATAACCTTTCTCTAGCAATCTATGATATAGAACTTTGCTCTGTTCCAAAAAGGTTTCTATTTTGGTACAATTTCTTCTGATCCTCCTAAATGGACTGTATGGTATATTTCTAATCCAACTTCTATGATGGTTACTTTTATATTCTAGAAAACTGTTACTATCTACGTCTTTGAAAAATGTTTTGGATTCTATGTAATTGTCTCTTCCCCAACTTAAAACGAGATCTAAATATTCAATCGCTTCAGTCTGTATATAAGGCTGTAAAAGTCAGACCCATGTTATTTTGGTTAAGGTGAGAGATGAATAAATCTGCTGATATGCTATCGTCATCCCAAATGAAAATCAAATTGTCAATGTAGCAGCCATAAAAGACCAGGTTCATGCCAAAAAATTTTTGGTAGATGTAACTCTCTTTAAAAAAAAAAAAAAAAACATGAAAAGGTTAGCAAAGCTAGGGGCGCACCTGGTCCCCATGGCCGTACCCTTGACTTGTAAATAAAACCTATCCTGGAAAATAAAATAATTGTATTTCAAAATATAATTAATACTCCAAAATAAACAATTTCTGTAAATCTGGTAAAAATAAATCCTGTTCTAAAAAGTGTGAGATTGCTGTGATTCCTAAATCATGAGTAATATTGGAATATAAAGAGCTAACATCACATGTGATCCATAATATTTTTTTTTATTTTGGATGGAAATCTGATTAATTAGTTGCAATAGATGCCTACTGTCCCTAATGTAAGATGGGAGTGTGATAACAAATATTTGTAAAAATTGGTCTATATAGTATGATAAATTGTATGTCAAATTGCCAATGCCAGCAATGACTGGGTGGCCCGGTGGATTGTGAATGTCCTTATGGAATTTGGGCAGATGATAATATTGGGCTATAGTGGGATTAGATGTTTTTTTAAATTCTTTTTCGTTTTTTTTTTTTCAAAATACCTAAAGAAGAACCCTTTTCAATCAAAGAAGAGTAGCTATGAAGATAAGTGAAGGTGGGATCTCCCTGTAGGTATAAAATAATAATTTGTGTCACCTAAAATTATTTCAGCTTATTTTAGATAATCTTTTAGATCATGTATAATAATTCCTCCGCCTTTGTCGGCATCCCGAATTATGATATTGGGGTTATTTTGTAGATTTATTAAATCTCTCTTTTCCCTAAGATTCATATAATATTTATTTTTGGTTTTGGATTTGGTCAACTTCTCTAAAACTTCCAATACCAAATTGTGTTATAATTCAATATATTGATTGGAAGTATTAGTGGGGTTAAAATTAAATTGTTTTCTAACTGACGTATGAATGAACTCATCAAATAAATGTGTTGTTAGAATGTCAACATTAGATACAACACAAGAGGTGTTTCTATTTGCTTGAATAGAGTCAGTCAATATCAATTGTGATTCTGTTGGATAATTTTATTTTCTTTAAGTTTTTTGTTCGCAAAGTACTTTTGAAGTGTTAGTTTGCATGTAAAATTATTTAAATCGACAATAAATATTGAATATTTTGTGAGAATTGGGTGGACAGTATGATATACCTCATTTGAGGATTCTTTTTTCTTCAATTGTAAGAGAATGGGATGAAAGGTTAAATATCCCCTGATCTAGTCTGGATAGTTCCGCTTTCTTGGTGGTAAGGAATTGGTGTCTTGAGCCTGGTTTTCTGTATAGTGGGGTCTTTTTGTAGATCTTATCGGGGGCCCTTCTATTCTCGGACTTGGGCCTGCCCCTAAAAAAAGAGGGAGAATCTATATTGTGTGATCTCTCATGATTGGAAACTAGTTCTCTTTGTCCTGATGTTAGAGGACTGAATCTATTTGAATGTTCAAAATTAGGGGTGGGATATGGTATGTGTTGATTGTTGTGGTGAAAATTGGAGTGATCATCATTATGAGTGATGGTTAGTCCGAAAGTGTAATGCCTGTGAACTGTTATCAGATTGTTTGAATCTGGTATTATTCTGTGTTTTCCATGTTTTCCCATTGTAGATTCCACTATTGTGATTAGATGGTCTGTGGATTTTGTGTCTGTATGTTTTGTGAGACTGATAGGAGTATGAAGCATGTGTGTATCTGTTTTTTTGCATTTGCCTGATGAAAGGACCACTGAGCGGTCGAGAAGCGCATTGCAGCAAAAAGATATTAAAGTATTGTTTTTATCATATTCGGGAAGTTGTTCTTATATGCTGATTTGATCTCAGCTTTTATTCCTACCCAACCGGTGTAAAAACTTTCAGTTCTTATCCGTTAAGAATCCAAGTTTCCTGATATTTCTACCAGCCTTCAGCTTGGGAACAGCTGACAGTATACTAGCTGCTGAAAAAGTGCTACATTGTGTTCAAGCACCGGTCACGGTACGGTGCAAAGGCATCTTGTGAGCATATTTTTACCTGCATGTCGATATTTCTATCAATCTGTAATACACTATGAGGTGCCCTCTTCTTTTCTCCCAGTGTTAAAATGAGTGTAAGTGTAGTTTGTAATGTATTTTTGAAGTGTTTTGTGCAACTTTTTTGTTTCTGACAACAGTTAAAGGGACATTAAACCCAAAAACATTCTTTCATGATTTACGTAGAACATATAATTTTAAACAACTTTCCAGTTTACTTCTATTATCAAATTTGCTTCATTCTTTTGGTATCATTTGTTGAAGGAGCAGCAATGCACTACTGGTTTATGACTCAACACAAGAGTGAGTCAATGACAATTAGTATATATATATATATATATATATATATATATGCAGCCACCAATCAGCACCTAGAACCTAGGTTCTTTGCTGTTCCTGAGCTTTCCTAGATAAACCTTTCAGCAAAAGGATAACAAGAGAAGGATGCAAATTAAATAATAGAAGTAAATTATAAAGTTGTTTAAAATTGTATGTTCTGTCTGAATCATGAAATAAAAATGTTGGGTTTCATGTCCCTTTAACTACAGCTCTGACATTGCGGTAAGGATTGAAGCATAAGTGTGACTTTGAGAAAAAGAAAATGATTTGTCTTGCCAGGTTACTTATATTGTATAACATGTTAATTTAATACATCATTCAAATGATGCTAATGTACTGTAATGCTAATAACACATTCTACATGGTAAATAATACATAGTTCCAGTGTTTCCTCTAAAGCCAGTTTTGTGAGCGGCCCAGCAGTCAACAGGGAACTACACCTTGCAGCCTGGATTGTGTAGTGTTTGCTAATTACTCTGTTTCACTGCTGAGCCATTCACAAAACTGGCCTTAGAGTGAACCCTGCATTGCACTGGTAATTTTAATACTTTTATTGAATTATTATTCAGTTATTATTATTGAATTTTCATGGAATAATATTGTGCATGAAAGATTACAGTCAACGAATTTCAACTTTAGAGAAACACAAGTGGACTAAGGGACAAGACAAATTGGTGAAAAGAAAATCTATTTTTGTGCAATATCTTATAATGAACAATGTTTATAATTCATATTCTTTCATATATTATGAAATGTAATTTCTTATCATTCTAATTCAGCCAGATTACGAGTTTTGAGAGCTCTAGGGAAATTAACGACCGCCACAAAAGATGCGCTATTGCGCCTCCCTATAGCGCTGCTATTACAGGTTTACAAAAAGCAGGCTTGTGCGGGCGCTATGGAGGCGTTGAGCTCCATACCGCACCAAAATCAAGTGCTGTTTTGACGTGCTTGTGCATGATTTCCCCATAGACATCAATGTATGTACAGTTATTAACCCCTAATCTGCTGCCCCTAACATCGCAGCCACCTACATTACAGTTATTAACCCCTAATCTGCTGACCCTAACTTTGCCGCCACCTACCTACACTTATTAACCCCTAATCTGCCGCCCCCAGTGTTGCCACCACTATACTAAAGTTATTAACCCCTAAACCTAACCCTAAGCATAATCCTAACCCTAACGTAACCCTAAACCTAAATCTAACCCTAACACCTCCTAACTTAAATATAATTAAAATAAATCTAAATAAACCTTACATTTATTAACTAAATAATTCCTATTTAAAAACGAAATACAAACTTACCTGTAAAAAAAACCTTTAAGCTAGCTACAAAATAACTAATTGTTATATTGTATCTATCTTAGGTTTTATTTTTATTTCACAGGTAAGTTTATATTTATTTGAACTTAGTAGACTAGTTAGTAAATAGTTATTAACTATTTACTAGCTACCTATCTTACGGCTAGATTGCGAGTTTTGTGGTATGAGTGAAAAAGCGGCGTTAAGGCTCTTTTTCACTACCGCTGGTATTACAAGTCTTGCAAGTTTAGCTGCACAGCACACTTTTTTGGCCGTAACGCAACGTAACTACCGCAGCTTTCAAAAAGTCCTTTATCAATGGGACTTCCTTTGCGCCGGTATTATGAGTCTGCCTGGGAGGCCAAAAAGTGAGCTGTACAGCCAATACCGCCAAGATCGATACCGTAAACTGAAAGTCAGTAGTTATAGGTTTTACGCTACAAAGCCGTAACATAAAACTCATAACTAAAGTGCTAAAAAGTACACTAACCCCCATAAACTACCTATTAACCCCTAAACCGAGGCCCTCCCGCATTGCAAACACTAAAATAAAATTATTAACCCCTATTCTGCCGCTCTGGACATCGCCGCCACTATAATAAGCATATTAACTCCTAAACCGCCGCACTCCCGCATCACAAACACTAGTTAAATATTATTAACCCCTAATCTGCCACCCCTGACATCACCGACACCTACATTATACTTATTAACCCCTAATCTACCGCCCCCGACCTCGCCGACAGCTACATTACACTTATTAACCCCTAATCTGCCACCTCTAACATCGCCGCCACCTACCTCCATTTATTAACCCCTAATCTTATGCTCCCAACGTCGCCGCCACTATACTAAAGTTATTAACCCCTAACCCTAACACCCCCTAACTTAATTTAATTAAAATAAATCTAAATAAAAATTACTATCATTAACTAAATAATTCCTATTTAAAACTAAATACTTACCTGTAAAATAAACCCTAAGCTAGCTACAATATAAGTACAGGTAGCCCTCAGTTTACGCCAGGGTTAGGTTCCAGAAGGAATGGTTGTAAATTGAAACCGTTGTAAATTGAAACCCAGTTTATAATGTAAGTCAAAGGGAAGTGAGGGAGATAGGTTCCAGGCCCCATTCAAAATTGTCATAATAACACATAATACATTATTTTTAAAGCTTTGAAATGAAGACTTTAAATGCTAAACAGCATTATAAACCTAATAAAATAATCACACAACACAAAATATATAATTAAACTAAGTTGAATGAACAAAAACATTTGCTAAATTATAAACCTAATAAAATAATCACACAACACAGACTTCACTTGCATTTTTCTGCAAACAGTTCTTTCTATGCATTCCAATCTGGACTGATTTATAGACAGGAAGATCTTGTTCCTTTGAAATCTGCTCGATAGCTCAGGTCCGGTTAAACTGATTAATTTCAGCTTGCTTGGCTTTGCTGAAACACAAACGGACAGCTCCACCTACTGGCTATTTTAATAAATGCATTGCTTCTCAATGCTTTTTAATAGCAGTCACATGACTGGAAAAAAAGGTTGTTATTCTGAAACGGTGTAAATTTAACCGTTGTAAAACGAGGGCCACCTGTAATAGTTACATTGTATCTATCTTACATTTTATTTTTATTTCACAGGCAAGTTTGCATTTATTTTAACTAGGTAGACTAGTTACTAAATAGTTATTAATTATTTACTAGCTATCTAGTTAAAATAAATACAAATTTACCTGTGAAAAAAAACCTAACCTGAGTTACACTAACACCTTACCTTACACTACAATTAAATCAATTACATTTATTAAAGGACCAGTCAACACATTAGATTTGCATAATCAACAAATGCAATATAACAAGACAATGCAATAGCACTTAGTCTGAACTTCAAATGAGTAGTAGATTTTTTTATAACAAATTTCAAAGTTATGTATATTTCCACTCCCCTTGTACCATGTGATAGCAATCAGCCAATCTCAAATGCATATACGTATAGTCTGTGAATTCTTGCACATGCTCAGTAGGATCTGGTGACTCAAAAATTGTAAATATAAAAGACTCTGCACCTTTCTTTTAATGGAAGTAAATTGGAAAGTTGTTTAAAATTACATGCTGCTTCTGAATCATGAAAATTTTATTTAACCTGAGTGTCCCTTTAAATACAATTAACTAAATTACAAAAAACAACAACACTAAATTACACAAAATAAAAAACAAAATTATCAAATTGAAGACTTCTCCCGGCTTCGTTGAGGACTTCTTGCCGCTTGGATGAAAACTTCTGCCGCTTTGTTGAGGATGGATGTCGGGTCTTCAAAAACTGTAAGTTGATCTTCGGGGGTTAGTGTTAGGTTGTTGTAAGGGTTTATTGGGTGGATTTTATTTTTAGCTTAGGGTTTTGGGCAAGGAAAAAGAGCTAAATGCCTTTTTAAGGGCAATGCCCATCCAAATGCCCTTTTCAGGGCAATGGGGAGCTTAGGTTATTTTAGTTAGGATTTTATTTGGGAGGTTTGGTTGTGTGGGTGGTGTGTTTTACTGTTGGGGGGTTGTTTGTATTTTTTTACAGGTAAAAGAGCTGATATCTTTGTGGCAATGCCCCGCAAAAGGCCCTTTTAAGGGCCATTGGTAGTTTATTGTAGGCTAGGGGTTTTTTTTATTTGTGGGGGGCTTTTTAATTTTGATAGGGCAATTAGATTCGGTGTAATTAGTTTAAAAAATTGATCATTTGTTTTTTATTTTGTGTAATTTAGTGGGTTTTTTTTTGTAATTTAGTTAATTGTATTTAATAAATGTAATTGATTTAATTGTAGTGTAAGGTTAGGTTTTAGTGTAACTCAGGTTAGGTTTTATTTTACAGGTAAATTTGTATTTATTTTAGCTAAGTAGTTAGTAAATAGTTAATAACTATTTACTAACTAGTCTACCTAGTTAAAATAAATACAAACTTAGCTGTGAAAAAAAAATATATATATAAATATAAATAATATATATTGTAGCTATCTTAGGGTTTCTTCCGCCCCCAACGTCGCCGTCACTAAACTAAAGTTATTAACCCCTAACCCTAAGTCTAACCCTAACACCCCCTAAATTAATTTAATTAAAATAAATCTAAATAAAAATTACTATAATTAACTAAATAATTCCTATTTAAAACTAAATACTTACCTATAAAATAAACCCTAAGCTAGCTACAATATAAGTAATAGTTACATTGTATCTAATTAAAGGACCAGTCAACAATACAGGGCACCATTACAAGTCAATTCTGCCTAAAAAAATAATTATGTTGAGCTGTACCATTTTAATTAACTGCAAGCAGGCTCTATAAACGATTGTTTTAAACTTTTTGCTGCTTTCCCTGTCCTCCATGGTCACATGTATGTGGTTCACAAATGGAAAATGTATATACGTATATGCATTTTCCTTTCAATGCGCATGCGAAACCGGAAGTGGCAAAAACCGGAAGTGTCAAAACCGGAAGTGGTCTGACGTCATGCATCACCAGCACATCGGGACCGTGCTTCTTTGGTGAAGCAGTGGACATAAAACCTTGTGCACTGTCCACACTGTAATTTGGTGCTGCTCTAGATCCTATTACACTTAGATGTGGAATAGAAATAAATAATTTAATCAAGGCAATTAATTAAAAAAAAAAAAAAAAAAACTAAAATGATAGCAATTAATAATAATGCAAAGTAACATCCTTTGTTGAAGAGCATTAAGGCACTGGGAGAGAGCAGCTGTTTGGTGGCTGATAAAGATTGAATTTTAGTAGTAGGGCATTACTGCTCTTCAACAAAGGACACTTTCAAGTATTGTCAATTTTGCCTTATTCTCTTTGGTTCCTTTGTTGAAGAGCAGTAATACATTACTGGGAGATAGCTGAAAGCCAGTTGTGCATTACAGCTCTTCAAAAAAGGACAATTAGAGAATGAGGGAAATTAGGTAAAATTTGTAAGAATCCTTTGTTGAAGAGCAGTAAGACACTGGAAGAGAGCTGCTGTTTGGTGGCTGATAAAGATTGGATTTTAGTAGTAGGTCATTACTGCTCTTCAACAAAGGACACTCAAGTTTTGTCAATGTTTTCTTATTCTCTTTGGTTCCTTTGTTAAAGAGCAGTAAGGCACTGGGAGAGAGCTGCTGTTTGGTGGCTGATAAAGATTGGATTTTAGTAGTAGGTCATTACTGCTCTTCAACAAAGGGCACTCAAGTTTTGTCAATGTTGCCTTATTCTCTTTGGTTCCTTTGTTGAAGAGCAGTAAGGCACTGGGAGAGAGCTGCTGTTTGGTGGCTGATAAATATTGGATTTTAGTAGTAGAGCATTACTGCTCTTCAACAAAGGACGCTTTCAAGTATTGTCAATTTTGCCTTATTCTCTTTGGTTCCTTTGTTGAAGAGCAGTAATACATTACTGGGAGATAGCTGAAAGCCAGTTGTGCATTACAGCTCTTCAAAAAAGGACAATTAGAGAATGAGGGAAATTAGGTAAAACTTGTAAGCATCCTTTGTTGAAGAGCAGTAAGACACTGGAAGAGAACTGCTGTTTGGTGGCTGATAAAGATTGGATTTTAGTAGTAGAGCATTACTGCTCTTCAACAAAGGACACTTTCAAGTATTGTCAATTTTGCCTTATTCTCTTTGGTTCCTTTGTTGAAGAGCAGTAAGGCACTGGGCGAGAGCTGCTGTTTGGTGGCTGAAAAAGATTGGATTTTAGTAGTAGGGCATTACTGCTCTTCAACAAAGGACACTTTCAAGTATTGTCAATTTTGCCTTATTCTATTTGGTTCCTTTGTTGAAGAGCAGTAAGACACTGGGAGAGAGCTGCTGTTTGGTCGCTGATGAAGATTGGATTTTAGTAGTAGGACATTACTGCTCTTCAACAAAGGACACTTTCAAAGGACACTCCTGCTCTAACAGCTCTTCAGCTGCTCCCTTTCATGCTGTGCCTGCTTGTAAATTATAAAGACAATAGTGCACACCCGAGGGGGGGTCACGTGCACGTGCGAGGGGGCACGTGCACTTGCAGGGGGGTCACGTGCACACACAGGGGGTCACGTGCACGCTCACATGCACACACAATGGGTAAAAAAAATGCAAATAGGCTAATCTTGGATTGGAAGACAAAACTTATCACTCACAGTGAGCCCATCCTCCTCTAGGCGTGGGAGGTGGTAAAGCCTCAGAACAATTGGTAAAGCAGACAGGAGAAAAGTAAGTTTTATAATAATTTTACTATCTAAGTTTTTATTTTGAATACTCATATACATTATAAACTTAATCATCTATGTGGCTGTATATTTATTTTGGTTTTGGTTTTGTGTTTTGTGCTGTGTTGACTGGTCCTTTAAGTTTTATTTTTATTTTACAGGCAAGTTTGTATTTATTCTAACTAGGTACACTAGTTACTAAATAGTTATTAACTATTTACTAGCTACCTAGTTAAAATAAATACAACTTTACCTGTAAAATAAAACCTAACCTGAGTTACACTAACACCTAACCTTACACTATAATTAAATCAATTACATTTATTAAATACAATTAACTAAATTACAAAAAAAAAAAAAACACTAAATTACACAAAATAAAAAACAAAATTATCAAATTGAAGACTTCTCCCGGCTTCGTTGAGGACTTCTTGCCGCTTGGATGAAAACTTCTGCCGCTTTGTTGAGGATGGATGTCGGGTCTTCAAAAACTGTAAGTGGATCTTCGGGGGTTAGTGTTAGGTTGTTGTAAGGATTTATTGGGTGGGTTTTATTTTTAGCTTAGGGTTTTGGGCAAGGAAAAAGAGCTAAATGCCCTTTTAAGGGCAATGCCCATCCAAATGCCCTTTTCAGGGCAATGGGGAGCTTAGTTTTTTTTTAGTTAGGATTTTATTTGGGGGGTTTGGTTGTGTGGGTGGTGGGTTTTACTGTTGGGGGGTTGTTTGCATTTTTTTGCAGGTAAAAGAGCTGATTTCTTTGGGGTAATGCCCCGCCAAAGGCCCTTTTAAGGGCCATGGGCAGTTTATTGTAGGCTAGGGTTTTTTTTATTTTGGGGGGGCTTTTTTTATTTTGATAGGGCAATTAGATTAGGTGTAATTAGTTTAAAAAATTGATAATTTGTTTTTTATTTTGTGTAATTTAGTGGGGTTTTTTTGTAATTTAGTTAATTGTATTTTATAAATGTAATTTATTTAATTGTAGTGTAAGGTTAGGTGTTAGTGTAACTCAGGTTAGGTTTTATTTTACAGGTAAATTTGTATTTATTTTAGCTAGGTAGTTAGTAAATAGTTAATAACTATTTACTAACTATTCTACCTAGTTAAAATAAATAAAAACTTAGCTGTGAAATAAAAATAAAACCTACGATAGCTACAATGTAACTATTAGTTATATTGTAGCTAGTTTAGGGTTTATTTTATAGGTAAGTATTTAGTTTTAAATAGGAATTATTTAGTTATTAATAGTAGATTTTATTTAGATTTATTTTAATTACATTAAAGTTAGTGGGTGTTAGGGTTAGAGTTAGGGGTTAATAAGTGTAGGTAGGTGGCGGCGATGTCGGGGGCAGAAGATTAGGGGTTAATAACTGTAATGTAGGTGGCGGCGACAGTGGGGGCGGCAGATTACGGGTTAATAAGTGTAATGTAGGTGGCGGCAACATTGGGGGCGGCAGATTAGGGGTTAACAAGTGTAATGTAGGTGGCGGCGATGTCTGGGGTGGCAGATTAGGGGTTAATAAGTATAAGGTAGGTGGCGGCGATGTCTGGGGCAGCAGATTAGGGGTGTTTAGACTCGGAGTTTATGTTAGGGTGTTAGGTGTAAACATAACTTTTCTTTCCCCATAGGAATCAATAGGGCTGCGTTACGGAGCTTTACACTGCTTTATTGCAGGTGTTAGGCTTTTTTCAGCCGGCTCTCCCAGCTCTCCCCATTGATGTCTATGGGGAAATATGGAGCTCAATTTCGCTTTACGCTGCAATATTGCCTGCTAACGCTGTTTTTTTGTAAACCTGTAATAGCAGCGCTGTAGGGAGGTGAGCGGTGACAATAACTTGCAAGTTAGCACCGCGCCGCTCATAAAGCAAAACTCGTAATCTAGCCGTTAGTTATTTACTAGCTTAGTTATTTTGTTGCTAGCTTAGAGGTTTTTTTACAGGTAAATATGTATTTAGTTTTAAATAGGAATTATTTAGTTAATAATTGTAAGGTTTATTTAGATTTATTTTACGTTAGGGCTAGGGTTAGATTTAGGGTTACGTTAGGGCTAGGGTTAGATTTAGGGTTACGTTAGGGTCAGGATTAGGGGTTAATAATTTATTTTAGTATATTTCATTGTGGGGGCTTGCGGTTTAGTGGTTAATAGGTTTATTAAAGTGGTGGTGTGGGCGGACAGCAGATTAGGGGTTAATAATATTTCAATAGTGTTTGTTATGCGGGAGGGTGGCGGTTTAGGGGTTAATAGGTTTAGTATAGTGGCAACGATGTCGGGGAGCAGTGGAATAGGGATTAATAAATTTTAATAGTGGCAGCGAGGTCCGGAGTAGCAGATTAGGGGTTAATACATTTATTTGTGTTTGCAATGTGAGAGGGCCTCGGTTTAGGGGTTAATAGTTAGTTTATGGGTGTTTAGAGTACTTTTAAACACTGTAGTTGTGAGTTTTTTGCTACAGCTTTTTAATGTAAAACTCATAACTACTGACTTTAGATGGCGGTATGGATCTTGTCAGTATAGGGTGTACCGCTCAATTTTTGGCCTCCCAGGCAAACTCGTAATTCCGGCGCTATGGGAGTCCCATTGAAAAAGGACTTTTTAAAAAGTGCGGTACTGACGTTGCGTGACGGCCAAAAAGGTGTGCGGTACACCTATGCCTACAAGACTTGTAATAGCAGCGTTAGGGAAAAAGCAGCGTTATGAAGCAGAGCGCTGCTTTTTCACTCATAACGTAAAACTCGTAATCTAGCTGAATGTGTGTTAATTTGATACTGTTCTTCATACTCATCCCTTCTCAAAGGCTCTTTACTTCTGCATTTCAGTTGCCAGACAACCAAATATTTATTTTCTACTTACAAGATATTAGTTTAAGCAACACCTCTATAATTGTCATATATGTGTTTGAAACAAACTGACGTGTAATAATCAGTCATTACATTTTTCTTGCTTTATCTGTGTTAACCCCTTAAGGACTGGGCAGTTCAGACTAAGACTTTCCCAAAAGACCAGTGCATTTTTAGCATTTTTGCCATCACTAAATTAAAACAGAAATTCATATTTTTTTTTTATTTACCTATCAAAACTATATTTTCTTTTTAGTAGACAACCCAAAGTATTGATCTAGGCCATTTTGGTATATTTCATACCACCATTTCACCGCCAAATGGGATCAAATTAAAAAAAAGTTACCTTTTTCACAAACTTTGGGTTCTCACTGAAATTATTTACATACTGCTTTTGCAATCATGGCAAAAATGATTGTAAAAGCTTCTCTGGGATCCCCTTTGTTTAGAAATAGCAGACATATATGGCGTTGCCGTTGCTTTTTGCTAAATAGAAGGCTGCTAATTGCAGCTGCACACCACACTTTTATAATTCCCAGCAGTGAAAGTGTTAATTAGGTAGCTTGTAAGGTTAATTTTAGCTTTAGTGTAGATATTAGCCTCCCACCTGACACTTCCCATCCCCTGATCCCCCTCAAACAGCTCCCCCCCCCCCCCCCCCCCCCCCACTGGTCACCCCATCTTAAGTACTGGCAGACAGTCAGTCTGCCAGTATGCGGTTTTACACTTTTTTATTATTATTATTATTATTAGCCTTAGTGTAGGATTACCCCCTTACCTTCCCACCTCCCTGATCCCTCCCAAAAAGCTCTCTAACCCTCCCCCTGCTATCTAATTCCCACCATCTTAGGTACTGGCAGCTGTCTGCCAGTACCCAGTTACATCATTTTTCTGTAGTGTAGCTGTCCGCCCTCATTACCCTACCTCCCTCCCAAATCGATTTCCCACCCTCTAATTCTCCCAACACTTTAAGAGCCTCCTCCCCCCCTTCCCACTCACTGCTGGACACCACTCTAAAATAAATTTTTCTGTAGCATAGCAGTCCCAACCACCCCCTCCCACCCTTCTGCAGTGATGGGCCGCCCACCTGCCTCCCTCCTAACCCTCCCACACCACCAATGATTGGCACCATTGCTGCCTGAAGCAGAGAGGGCCAATCTATTTCTGCACTGCTACAACTGTGGGGCATGCAGAAATAGCGCAATCTCGCTATTTTTAGTGAGATCGCGGCAGAGAGAGGCCCAGGACGGCAGCGTCGTAGAGGGTTAATAATGCATCAATTTTTGTCTGGTTGCAAAAATTCTGTAATCAAATGATGGAAACATTATATAATGATTAGAAATACCCATGATAAGGACTGCATAATTATTATTATTAATATTAATTATTAATATTATTGTTACACCACCTCTGGTCTACCACAATGTTGCTTCACTTCCTTGGCTTAGATTACAGTACTTTATAATGATTTATCTTATGAATCCATGCTATATATTAGCAATACAGTATATAATATACATTAAAAAAGGGGGAGATCTTGGGCCCTAAAAAAATATTTTAGAAGATTATTGACCACAAGACTTACACTGTTGAAAAGGTTAGGCGATTACCTTTCCAACCGTTGGTCTTGGGGGTCTGTAGCTGCTTAGATGCTTGAGATACAGGCTTCTAAGCAGCATGCCCCCTTTTCCTATACTTAACATTGTCATTTTTAAATAAAATTGCGCGGTGACATCATCACGTCATTGCGCGTGACGTCATTACGCATAACGTGAAGCCCGGCGATGCCTGAGTGTCACTATAGAGGCCTGATTGACGGGGTAGGAGCAGGTGAGAGGAGAGTGCTAGCGACGGCTCAGAGCCGTTGTTAGCACCTGAGTGGGAAACTCTGCGACGGCTCAGAGCCGTCATTTGCACTGAAAGGGTTAAAGGGACATGAAACCCAGATCTTTTCTTTCATTATTTAGAGAGAGCATACAGTTTTAAACTACTTTCTAATTTACTTCTATTATCTAACTTGCTTCATTCTCTTAATATCCTTTGCTGAAAAGCATTTCTAGATAGGCTCAGTAGCTGCTAATTGGTGGCTGCATTGGCTCACCTATGTGCATTGTTATTTATTCAACAAATTAGATAATGGAAGTAAATTGGAATGTTGTTTAAAATTGTATTCTATATCTGAATCATGAAAGAAAAATGTTGGGTTTAGTGTCCTTTTAGCAATATCTTAAAATAAAGACAAAAAAAATATTAAAAAAAAAAAAAAATTGAAAATTAAAAAATTGTGTCCTTGAAAAAATGTATACTTCCTGTGCAGCTGTTGCTGGACAATACAGCTTACAGCACTACTGCACTTTGGATATATTGGATTTACAGAAACTTGCACTCTTTTTGGAAATATATCTATTTTTCACATTTTTCATATTTTTATATATATATATATATATATATATATATATATATATATATATATATATATATATATATATATATGTATTCTTTTGGTGTACACCTATGTTGACTCTATATATTCATATATTGCATAAATATGTTTTTACATGTTTTCTTCTACCTAACTGCAAAGGGCTCCAATGCACTTCTATTTATGTCTATATATGTGTACATATTTATTTATGTGTATATATGTCTGTAAATACATATATACACATATAAATACACAAGTATACATATATTTACACACACACACACACAAATATACAGTCATGACCAAAAATATTGGCACTGCATTTCTGTCAGATGATGCACCACTTTGCCTAGAAAATTGTTGCAATTACAAATGTGTAGGCATTCTTATGTTTACTTATTTTGTTTGTATTGGTATGACACAAAAAAAGGGGAGGAAAAGAAGCCAAATCTGACACATTCCATTAAAAACTCCAAAAATGGACTGGACAAAATTATTGGCACCTTCTCAAAATTATAAGAAATAATTGCATTCCAAGTTTGTGATGCTGCTGTAATTTGTAATTCACCTGTATCAATTAAAAGGTGCGGATCTTTTCCAGATAAGCCCCGCCACTAATGCAAACAGTGCATGCGTCAAAAGTTAAGCCCCGCCACTTTTGACAGCTCCAATGTAATGCACGCACGTAATAAAAACAATGAACTTTCTTACGCTTTCGACTGTCGTTCATGACAAGGAGACGGCAATACTTTTTTTGCAAACACACGGAGTGATCCATCAACAACGTTTATGCAACAATGGGCACCAAATGACACTTTCAACTGTTTCTGACAGGTGGAGGTGTAATGCACGACAGTGTCGTCAAGAAATCGCTCTTAGAAAGGGAACTTGGCTGGAGCGGTCTAGGATGGAGTTCAGGACAGTAATTCTATTTATTTATTGCTGGTCTAAAAATCTGACAAGTATGAAATTCTGCTCTGAGGAATTATCTATTGGCCACACAACCGCTGTTGACTGGAAGAACTTTCTTCGCGAAATTTGTGCCTGGCGTCTTTTGCAGAATCCAACTATTGTCGGCGGGCCAGGTCTACACGTCGAGATTGATGAAACGCTAATATCTCGCCATAAAAACAACGCAGGGCGAGCCCTTACCCAGCAGTGGATTTTCGGAGGGATCTGCAGGGAGAGTAAAGAAGTGTTCATGTATGCAGTTCCAGATCGAACTGCGGACACTCTGCTGCACACAATACAGGCCTGCATAGCTCCTGGCTCAATCATCATTTCCGATATGTGGCCATCATACAAAGGAATTGAAACGATTCTTTCAATGAATTATACTCATCAAACGGTTAATCATACTGAAAACTTTGTGGATCCAACGACTGGAGCTCACACACAAACCATTGAATCTTTCTGGCACATCTACAAGATGCAGAATAAGCGCCAATGCGGCACACACAGATCTTTAGTGGACAGCTACTTGTGTGAGTTCGTTTGGAGGCAAAGGTACCGAAATACGGACCTTTTCATGCGAATTATCAATGACCTGTCCCAATTTCATCCTCTTAAATAAAAAATAAAGACCTGTCCCAATTTCACCCTCTTAAATAAAAAACAAGTTTCAATGCACCCAATTCACTAAAATAAAAGTACAAAGTTTCAATGCACCGATAACAAATAAAAGTACAAAGTTTTAATGCACCGTCTTCAATAAAAAATAAAACTACAAGTTCAATACAAAATAACAATACAAGTTACTGTTTAGTACAAGTTTAATTTAATTTCACAAGTACAAGTTTCATTTCACACTGTTCCTGTTCAATAATCAATAAATGTACAAGTTTCATATCTTATTTTTTTAAATGTTTTTGTTGTGGCGGGGCTTAACTTTTTGGCGGGGCTTATCTGGAAAAGATCCAAAGGTGCTGACAATATAGAAATCACATTGGAAACAAGTTTAAATGGTGAAATATTGACTGAACCTTTCTGGGCTGTAAACTTCTTGACAATATTGCGCACAGTGAACACAGGATTGTCCATGCTTTTCCACAATTTTTGTTCTCAAATCCTCAGACAATTTTTTGCTGCTCTTTCTCTTCTCCATGCTCAGTGTGGCTCACAGAGACACACAACAGAAAGGTTGGGTCAATTTTTCACCATTTTAACTGGTTGCTGGTGTGATTCCTGTTAATTGATACAGGTGAGTTTAATTACAAATTACAGGAGCATCACAAACTTGGAATACAATTATTTTTTACAATTTTGAGAAGGTGCCAATAATTTTGTCCAGTCCATTTTTGGAGTTTCTGTGGAATGTGTCAGATTTGACTTTTTTTTTCTCCACTTTTTTGTGTCATACCAATACAAACAAAATAAGTAAACATAAGAATGCCTACACATTTGTAATTGCAACAATTTTCTGGGCGCAGTGGTGCCTTATCTGACAGAAATGCAGAGGTGCCAATATTTTTGGCCATGACTGTATATTTGTGTGTGAGTGTGTATATATGTATACTTATGCATTTATATGTGAGAATATGTATTTATAGACATATATACACATAAATACATACCTGTATGTACACATATATAGACATAAATAGAAGTGCATTGGAGCCCTTTGCAGTTAAGTAGAAGAAAACGTAAAAACATATTTATGCGATATTCATTTTTAATAAGGTTTTTAAGTATGTATTTACTGTAAATATTTCCCATTTACATGTTCTTTACATAGCAAAATATGTTCTATTTATTTCTAAATAGATGTTACTATAGATATCTGCATATATATATATATATATATATATATATATATATATACACCTATATCATGTGTATGTATAGGTATAAATATATATTTGTGCAAAAAAACATCAAATATATGTAGAAATATGTATTTAAGAATAAATAAAACATATTCTTCAATGAGAAGAACATTGAAATGTGAAATATTCCTATTTTCATGTCGGGTTAGCACACATGAGAATATGGAATCGAATTTTGAGTGCGAGTAGGGTGTTAGGTTTTTTCCACTTTTTTGCTCTATTGGCTACTATGGGGAAATAGGGTATCACACGTGCAATATTTTAAGTTCAGCTTTTTTTTGCTTGTTGGGTTAGCGAGCTAGCAAAAACTGTTTACTTTAAATTCATAATATGAGAGTAACCGGACGCACACAAAATGCTTACTTCTAGTGCAGTTAATGCTGGAGTGGGAGCGTTAAATAACGCTCCACTTGTAATGTGGCCCTTTTTATCTAATGCAGCTTACAGCACAGAGTACAACTTTTGACTTGCAGACATAATTGTATCTTAATTTCAAGTGATAAACTATAGTTTTTTTGTACAATTGTCTATCTCAGTAAAAATTCTGAAAACATTTCACATCTGTAAAAATTGATTGGCCCATTTGTGTTTAAAATGTAATAACATACTAGACATTGATACTTTTATATTGTTTCTTGTTTGGATTTTACAAGTTTTATCGATTAAACTGCATCTAAGAGAACACTGTGGCAAAATCAATGTGTTGGGTATTTTAGTAACAGCTTAGGGTAAAATAAAATACCATTGGCTTGTACAGAAACTAGGGCTATATTTCATTCAGTTTGCCAAGAAAACAGATGACATACAAACTGTTTTGTTAGGAAGCAAATAACAATTCCACTTTGAATCTGGATAATATTTTTGTAACATCTCATTTTGTGCATCACATAAAAAAGACTTAATGACAATGTCAAGCACATATTTTGTTAACATCCAATAGATTGGGTTAAAAAATAATAAATATACAATACTTACAAACTTAGGGCAAGATTAAGAGTGGTGAGCTAACAGATGCGCATGAGCGATATCGTTTTTTTCACGGATGATTGTTCGTTCCTTAAAAATCATGCATATTACAAGTTGAAGGTGAACGCATTTGCTCGAGCACAATTAAATTTACAGAGCGTCAGGTTACAGTGATTTCAGAGCTCTAGTTTAACTGTTACTCTCAAATAAAATGATGCACAAAAGAACCCCATCAAAAATAAATTTAAAAGTACAGTAATAACACTTTCTGATAAAAATATTTTTTTTTTAAAAAATTGCATTAAAAAGTTATAAGGGCTCAAAGATATAAGGTCTCAGGTGTTAGGAAAAAAAACTGCAAAAGGCTTTAATGCAGAGATACATACATATAAATATATGTTTTGTGTTTTACTGTATATTTATTGTACATATTTCACATTCCCATAATTTTATTTTTATTCTTAAATACATATTTCTATATATGTGTGTCTAAACCTATACCTGCATATCTATTCCTTTAGATATTTTGGTATATATATATATATATATATATATATATATATATATATATGTATTTTACCTGAACAGTATGAGATATATATAGAAATATATGTCATAATAAAAAGTACATTATAGAGACAGTCTACTCTAGTATTTTTATTGCTTAAAAAGATAGAATAATCCCTTTATTACCCATACCTTAGTTTTTCATAATCAACACTGTTATATTAATACTAGGCAATAAGCCTGCCCAGAGGGCAGTCTATGTTTAAAAAATACAACCCCCCAAGCTAAAGTTACAAAAAATAAAAAAAGTAAAATTACAGAAAAAAAATAAACATTTATCCAAAATAAAAAATGTAAAGCTAAACTAATACCCCTATAAAAATAAAAAATCCCCCCAAAATAAAACCACCCCCTAATCTAATACTAAGCTACCAATAGCCCTTAAAATTGCCTTTTGTAGGACATTGCCCTAAGTTAAACAGCTATTTTACCTCTAAAAAATACTAAGACCCCCTAACAGTAACCCCCCCACTCACCAATCCCCCCAAAATAAAAAACCTAACACTAAAAAATACTAAACCACCCATTGCCCCTAAAGGGGCATTTGTATGGCCATTGCCCTTAAAAGGGCATTCAGCTCTTTTTACTGCCCTTAAAAGGACAATCAGCTCTTTTCAAGCCCAAAATAACCAAAATCAGCCAATAAGATTTCAGTAGCTCTCATCCTATTGGCTGATTTCAAAATTTCAGCCAATAGGAATGCAAGGTACACCAATAAATATGGGGTACCTTGCATTAAATCTTCAGTGTGTGACAGACGATCGCATTATGAGGAGCCTCCATGCTGCCGAGGACCCCTGCTGAGGATCAACACACCAGGTAAGATAGCTCTGCACCTCCGCTCCACGCCGCCTTCGCTCCGGATGAAGATAGAAGATGATGGAGCTGCCTGGACGACCTTCTCTGCCGGACTTCAGGAATGGTGAGTACCTGTTTTGGGTTTAGTGTTAGGATTTTTTTTTATTTTTTGGGGAGGGGGGATTATTTTTAAGATTAGGGATTTAATGGGCTGGAAAAGAGCTGATTGCCCTTTTAAGGGAAGTAAAAGAGCTGAATTCCCTTTTAAGGGCAATGCCCATACAAATGTCCCATTAGGGGCAATGGGTACTTTAGGTTTTTTTAGTGTTGTTTTTTTTTATTTTGGGGGGTTTGGTGGGTGGGGTTACTGTTAGGGGGGATTTAGTATTTTTTAAATGTAAAGAACTGTTTAATTTAAGGCAATGCCGTACAAAAAGGCCCTTTTAAGGGCTATTGGTAGTTTAGTTTAAGGGGTGTTTTTTATTATGGGGGGGGCATTTTTATTTTCATAGGGATTAGGTTTAATTTTTTTATTTTTGATAATTTTGTTTATTTTTTTCTTTCATTTTAGAGTTTTTATTTTTTGTAATTTTAGATTATTTCTTTGTAATTTAATGTAAGGTTTTATTTAAGTGTAACTTAGTATTGGGGTTAATTTAGGGGGTGTTAGGTTAAGTGGCTTAGTAATTAAATGAGTTATTTGTGTTGTGGGGGGTTGGTGGTTTAGGAGTTAATAGGTTAATTGCGATATTGGGGTTTGGCAGTTTAGGGGTTAATAGGTTAATTAGGTTTATTGCGATGTTTGAGGTTGGCGGTTTAGGGGTTAATGGGTTAATTAGGTTTATTGCGATGTGGGGGTTTTTCTGTTTAGGGGTTAATAGGTTAATTAGGTTTATTGCGATGTGAGGGGTTGGCATTTAAGGGGTTAATATTTTAATTATGTTATTTGCGAATTAGGGGTTAATTACTTTATTATTTTGCGATGTGGAGGTTTGCGGTTTAGGTGTTTATTAATACTTCGTGTAGGAGGTTACATGTTTTTTCGATATTTCATGCAGGCGGTTGTGTGTTTTGTTTTTTTAAGGCTTCGGGTTTGCCAACGCTGCATCAGCTTCGCTGCATCCAGGCGAATTATTTTGGCTGTGCGTGCAGCCAACATTCTTTTGGCTGCCACGCGCAGCCAACATTCCTTTGAGGATGTGTGCGCAACTGGCAACACCGACGGAGGAGTTACAAACGCGATTATAGTATATATACATATTACCTCTGTGATTACCTTGTATCAAAGCCATTTTAGCCAATCAGTGCTGACTTCTAGGTATCTCCACAGGAGTGAACATAATGTTATCTATAAACCAGCTAGCTATGAAAAACTGTTGAAATACACTGAGAGAAGAGTTGGCCTTCAAGGGCTTAAAAATTAGCATATGAGCCTACCTAGGTTAAGCATTCACCAAAGAATGCCAAAAGAACAAAGCAAACTAGATGATAAAAGTAAATTGAAAATGAAAAGTTTAAAATTGCATGCCCCATCTGAATCATGAAAGTTTAATTTTGACTAGACTGTCGCTTTAAGGCGTGTTATTGAAATATTTTACAAAATAAATATTAAAAATGACTAAACATACTGTAAAATATATAGATATATTCTATGGAATATTTATAATATCTTACAATATGTCACAATAATGTATATGTTGAAAACAGGGCAAGTGCTGAGCGTTTATCTTCTCTATACATATATACTGTATATACAGTATATTTATATGCAATAATTTAAATGCGGAAAGCTAATTTATATATATATATATATATATATATATATATATGCTCTCTGCATGAAAATAATTGTTTTAGAGTTTAAAAATATATATATATATTTAACATTCCTATTAAATAATACAAAATGTGTATAGTACAGTTTCCTGTCTGTGGTGCAGACCCTTAGTTTATGTTGTGTTAAAGGGACAGTCTAGACAAAATGAAGCTTCCATGAAGTTGTTTGCACCTCCATGCTTCCTCCTCAGTCTTTACCTTGCTTTGCTACTGTTGGCTGCCCTAAATCTCTTTAACCAGCTAATCTCACACCAAAATTACATTCAAAAGCATATTAAATTAATCCACAGTGGAGGAATTTATATACTTATTTACTTATTAGTACTGCTTAGGTCCAGTTTCACATATTGCAATTTATTTCATTTTTTAAAATGATTAGTCCAGCAGTGGATGATCCACTGCTGTGCTAATAATTTAAAAAAAATTATAAAATAAATTGATTTAGTTGTTTTTTTGGGATGTTTGGGTGGAGAGCAAAATTGCATACGGGTGCCCAAGAAAATGTTTGCCCAGGGTACAGTCAATATTAAAGACGGCCCTGATAACAGTGTTGGTTATGAAAAACTGGAGTAGACTTTCCCTTTAATTAGGTTTTCACAGCAGGAAATGGGGGAATCCTATTTCTTCTATAATGGTACGACGAGTCCAAGGATTCATCCATTACTTATATCCCGGTTGGCTTCTATTTTGCCCTTGGGCTAAATCTTTCAGGCTACTGTTGTGCGTGTAACTTCGTTAGGTGGTAGTAAGCCTCTTACCTCTGTCACCCTCAATGCGCAGTTAGTAGGTAGGTGGAGAAATGGCGCCTTCTCATCCTGTGTGTAACAGTTAGGACGATGGTGCAGCAATGTCACTCCAATAACTCTGTGATCCTTTGTTCTCCCAACTCCTTCACCCCAGCAGACTGTTTTCGGGTAGGTTAGGCTGTGAGTAAGTCCTACATTGTGCTCACAAAGGAAAAGTATCATGGAGCTTCACATAAGTGCGACCATACCGGCTCCTGGTCGGCTCAGCCCCCTGAGGAATCCTAGTTTTTAACTCCACAGGTGCATGTAAAAAAAGTAAATTTATGCTTACCTGATAAATTGATTTCTTCTATGGTACGACGAGTCCACGGATTCATCCATTACTTGTGGGATATTATTCTTCCTAACAGGAAGTGGCAAAGAGCACCACAGCAGAGCTGTCTATATAGCTCCTCCCTTAGCTCCACCCCCAGCCATTCTCTTTGATTACTCTAAGTACTAGGAAGGGTAAAGTGAAAGAGGTGTTAAAATACAAACGTTTTATGAACTGGGAGTGCTGTTAACGTTTTATGGGCAATAACATTTTTTGGGCAACTTTATTGAGGGTACACTTCGCTTATTTTTTGGGTCTCAGAACCCACATGGCTAGTTTAAAACAGCTCTGGTGCAGTTCTTTGAGGCTGTAGAGAGTAGCCCCTGATCCGGGACCGGATCTAGTAGGGGGCAGACTTTCTCTCTTTGCTCAGGCTTGGGCAAGAGACGTTCAGGACTCCTGGGCGTTAGAAATCGTAACCCTGGGGTATCTTCTAGATTTTAAGGATTCTCCTCCAAGAGGGAGATTCCATCTTTCTCAATTGTCTGTGAACCAGACAAAGAGAGAGGCGTTCTTATGCTGTGTAGAAGACCTATATACCATGGGAGTGATCTGCCCAGTTCCAAAAACAGAACAGGGCAGGGGTTTTACTCCAATCTGTTTGTGGTTCCCAAGAAAGAGGGAACCTTCAGACCAATTTTAGATCTCAAGATTCTAAACAAATTCCTCAGAGTCCCATCCTTCAAGATGGAGACCATTCGGACTATTTTACCAATGATCCAGGAGGGTCAATTTATGACCACCGTGGACTTAAAGGATGCGTATCTACACATCCCTATCCACAAAGATCATCACCAGTTCCTCAGGTTCGCCTTCCTGGACAAGCATTACCAGTTTGTGGCTCTTCCCTTCGGGTTGGCCACAGCTCCCAGAATTTTCACAAAAGTGCTAGGGTCCCTTTTGGTGGTTCTCAGACCGCGGGGCATAGCAGTGGCGCCTTATCTGGACGATATCTTAATTCAGGCGTCAACTTACCACCTAGCTAAATCTCACATGGACATCGTGTTGGCTTTTCAAAGATCTCACGGGTGGAAGGTGAACATAAAAAAAGAGTTCACTTATCCCTCTCACAAGAGTTCCATTCCTGGGAACTCTGATAGATTCAGTGGACATGAAAATTTTTCTGACGGAGGTCAGGAAATCAAGGATTTTAACCACCTGCCGAGCTCTTCATTCCATTCCCCGGCCATCAGTGGCTCAGTGTATGGAGGTAATCGGACTCATGGTAGCGGCAATGGACATAGTTCTGTTTGCTCGCTTGCATCTCAGGCCACTGCAACTATGCATGCTCAAACAGTGGAATGGGGATTATGCGGATTTATCTCCTCAGATAAATCTAGATCAAGAGACCAGAGACTCTCTTCTTTGGTGGTTGTCACAGGATCATCTGCCCCAGGGAATGTGTTTCCGCAGGCCAGCATGGGTCATAGTGACGACGGACGCCAGCCTATTGAGCTGGGGTGCAGTCTGGAACTCTCTGAAAGCACAGGGTGTGTGGACTCAGGAGGAGGCTCTCCTCCCGATCAATATTCTAGAACTGAGAGCGATACTCAACGCACTTCAGGCATGGCCTCAGCTGGCTTCGGCCATATTCATAAGATTCCAGTCGAACAATATCACGACTGTAGCATATATCAATCATCAGGGGGGAACAAAGAGTTCTCTAGCGATGATAGAGGTTACCAAAATAATTTGATGGGCAGAGACTCACTCTTGCCATCTATCAGCAATCTATATCCCAGGAGTGGAGAACTGGGAAGCGGATTTTCTAAGTCGTCAGACTTTTCATCCGGGGGAGTGGGAACTCCATCCGGAGGTGTTTGCACAATTGATTCATCAATGGGGCACACCAGAATTGGATCTGATGGCGTCTCGTCAGAACGCCAAACTTCCTTGTTACGGGTCCAGATCAAGGGATCCTCAAGCAGTACTGATAGATGCTCTAGCAATACCCTGGTCATTCAACCTGGCTTATGTGTTTCCACCATTTCCTCTTCTTCTTCATTTAATTGCCAGAATCAAACAGGAGAGAGCTTCGGTGATTTTGATAGCACCTGCATGGCCACGCAGGACCTGGTATGCAGACCTGGTGGAGATGTCATCTCTTCCACCATGGGCTCTACCACTGAGACAGGACCTTCTGATTCAAGGTCCCTTCCAGCATCCAAATCTAGTTTCTCTGCGGCTGACTGCCTGGAGATTGAACGCTTGATTTTATCCAAGCGGGGATTCTCTGAGTCGGTCATAGATACCTTGATTCAGGCTCGGAAGCCTGTCACTAGGAAAATTTATCATAAGATATGGCGTAAATATCTTTTTTGGTGCGAATCCAAAGGCTACTCATGGAGTAAGATCAGGATTCTTAGGATTTTGTCCTTTCTCCAAGAAGGATTGGAGAAGGGGCTATCTGCTTTATCAATTTTACTGCACAAGTGTCTGGCAGATGTTCCAGATGTTCAGTTGTTCTGTCAGGCTTTAGTTAGAATCAAGCCTGTGTTTAAACCTATTGCTCCACCATGGGGTTTTAATTTAGTTCTTAAAGTTCTTCAAGGGGTTCCGTTTGAACCTATGCATTCCATAGATATTAAGCTTATATCTTGGAAAGTTCTGTTTTTAGTTGCTATCTCTTCGGCTCGAAGAGTTTCTGAACTATCTGCATTGCAATGCGACTCGCCTTATCTTGTTTTCCATGCTGATAAGGTGGTTTTACATACCAAACCTGGATTCCTTCCTAAGGTTGTTACTAATAAGAATATTAATCAGGAGATTATTGTTCCTTCTCTGTGTCCTAATCCTTCTTCTAAGAAGGAGCGTCTGTTGCACAACTTGGACGTGGTTTGTGCTTTGAAGATTTTCGTCAAACATCTTCTGTGTTTGTTGTCTATTCTGGAAAACGTAGAGGTCAAAAGCTACGGCTACCTCTCTTTCTTTTTGGCTGAAAAGCATCATCCGTTTGGCATATGAGACTGCTGGACAGCAGCCTCCTGAACGAATTACAGCTCACTCTACTAGAGTGGTGGCTTCCACATGGGCTTTTAAAAATGATGCTTCTGTTGAACAGATTTGTAAGGCTGTGACTTGGTCTTCGCTTCATACCTTTTCCAAATTTTCCAAATTTTATACTTTTGCTTCTTCGGAGGCTATTTTTGGGAGAAAAGTTCTTCAAGCAGTGGTGCTTTCTGTTTAGCCATCTGTCTTGTCCCTCCCGTTCATCCGTGTCCTGTAGCTTTGGTATTGTATCCCACAAGTAATGGATGAATCCGTGGACTTGTCGTACCATTATAGAAGAAAAGAAAAATTTATGCTTACCTGATAAATTGATTTCTTCTATGGTACGACGAGTCCACGGCCCGCCCTGCAATTTTAAGACAGATTATATTTTTTTTATTTTAAACTTCAGTCACCTCTGCACCTTTAAGTTTCTCCTTTTTCTTCCTGTACCTTCGGTCGAATGACTGGGGGGTGGAGCTAAGGGAGGAGCTATATAGACAGCTTTGCTGTGGTGCTTTTTGCCACTTCCTGTTAGGAAGGATAATATCCCACAAGTAATGGATTAATCCGTGGACTCGTCGTACCATAGAAGAAATCAATTTATCAGGTAAGCATAAATTTACTTTTTTTACATGCACCTGTGGAGTTAAAAACTAGGATTCCTCAGGGGGCTGAGCCGACCAGGAGCCGGTATGGTCGCACTTATGTGAAGCTCCATGATACTTTTCCTTTGTGAGCACAATGTAGGACTTACTCACAGCCTAACCTACCCGAAAACAGTCTGCTGGGGTGAAGGAGTTGGGAGAACAAAGGATCACAGAGTTATTGGAGTGACATCGCTGCACCATCGTCCTAACTGTTACACACAGGATGAGAAGGCGCCATTTCTCCACCTACCTACTAACTGCGCATTGAGGGTGACAGAGGTAAGAGGCTTACTACCACCTAACGAAGTTACACGCACAACAGTAGCCTGAAAGATTTAGCCCAAGGGCAAAATAGAAGCCGACCGGGATATTGCGGATAAAAATCACACTAGCAGAGAATTGTGAGTGCCGCGGGGCCTGGGGCCTACCTCTTCACGCTACAGACGGAGGTTTCACATCTTTAACTATCAGCTTAAAGCAGTCACCCTCACACTCTAGTCTGATAAGCTCAGTAGTTCTTACTGCTTCACACCCCGCATTGGCCCTGCCAGTTGTTTATTAAAGAGACAGTGGGACTGATCGCACAGCGGCCTATACAAATAAATAACCGCAGCAGAATATCACGAGCCCACATTAGCCTCAGTTTTCTGCCAGACCCCTTCAAGAAAGAGTTTGGAAGAAATTAATTTTATTTTAAGCCAAACCTGGGCCACCCAGCACTTCCATTATAACTGTAAATTACTATATATACTCGCATATATACCTTACTCCTGACCTCATAGGGGCTGCACACATGGCTTCTAGATGCCTCCCAAAAGGGGATAAAACCAGCAAGGCAAATGCAATAGCAGCCTCTAAACTAAACTCTTTCTTTAAAACAATGGATACAAACAACACTGTGTCGCCCAGATCACCACAATCAGACAACAGTGTTAATGGAGAAGACGTTGAAATCACGCTGGCGGAAACTGCCAATCCATTAACAAGAGCCGACCTCCGCTTGTTACCAACTAAAGAAGATTTTGCTTCTTTTATGCTTCAAGTCAGTCAAATAATAAAAGAGGTCCTTGCAGATGTTAAAAGGGACATGATGGACCTAGGCAACAGAGTCCTCCAGCTGGAAGAACATGTGGAAGAAATATCCGAACCCATCAATCTGCATAGCATGCAAATCCAGGCAACAGAGCATAGAAATTACCCAAATGCAAATGCAAATAGAAGACCTAGATAATCATGACAGACGCCAAAACCTTAGAATTAGAGGGGTCTCTGAGAACATTCTTGCAACCATGTTACCACAATACCTGCAAGATCTCTTTCATTTCCTCCTAGATAATGATGAAGGCCCTGATGTCTCTTTGTATAGAATGCACAGAGCATTAAAACCTAAGCCACCAGCCTCGGCACCGCCGAGAGACATCATCCTCCGCTGTCACAACTTTAAAGACAAGGAAAAACTGCTGACAGCAGCCAGAAAGAAGGCGCCTATTAAGCGGAATGGAGACTCAATACAAATCTTTGCAGATCTCAGCCCTCTAAAACTTTCCAGAAGAAGGGAAGGGAGGTCAGGTTCCTCACTTCCCACCTGAGAGATTCGGGCATCCCTTATCACTGGGGATTCCCCTTCTCACTTAAAGTCTTAAAAGACAACAAAAAAATTACGTACAGAAACCTTGAGGACTTGGAACATTTCTGCTCGCAGTTGCACATCCCGCAACCGAAAATCCCACAGGCTGTAGAACCAACTCATGATAAACAGAGGATGGAAACTCCCTTTCCAAAGCCCCAACGGCAAAAATAGTCCACAGTTACAAGGAAATGCAAAACCACCACCCCTGGACCCAGTCAACTAAATGCCTTCTCCACAGATCCACCCTGAGACTCCTTTAGAACAAAGAACCAACCCCTTTGGGTGATATTTGAAGGATTGTTACTTTCTCCTCACTTGAAAAGTATATAAAACTTCTATCACCCTGCTTTGACTCACTCTGATACCTCAGCCGAGAAGAGAGCTGGATGGTAATTTGTGTCCCCTCTCCCCTTTCCCTCTTCATTTCCCCTAACCATCCCATAACCTAAGTCCCTACAGCATAATTCTTGCTTCAGACTCGCAAAGGGAAGTCATGGCAGTATGTCTACACTGCTATTTCCCCCCAAAAAATACCAGGAGACTGTCCACCATGCCCCCTCCTGGGCCTAGATTTTTGTTTAAATTCCCTAAGTTAGGGAATTATTGTTCTTGGTTTAATATTGCCAATTGTTTACCTTACTTTTTATGTGTATATTTATTGTTTTCTTTTAGCCTACTTGCTAGGTATGGAACTAATTACAGGTTATTTTCCAGAGGTCGTGTCGGTGGCGCATTACTTGTCCCTCCCTTGACCTTCCTAACAATTAAAGACGGTAAGCTACAGCAACAGAACATAGATTCAATAAATGGTAAGACACTTACGACTATTTCACTCAAAACAATTACCACTGCCAAACCGCTATGGATTCAAGACCGTTACTGATAGTCTCACAAAAATGCTAAGGGCCTAAATTCACCTACAAAGAGATCAATAGCTTTGCGCAGGTTTTCAAGACAAAAAAGCTAAGTGGTATTCATTCAGGAAACCCATCTTCCTAAAGCTAACAAACCCAAATGCTCTAGCAGGGACTTCCCAGCGGGGTTCTTTAACTCCCACGACAAAAAAAAAAAACAGGGTGGGAATCCTCAACCATAACCTGCCATTTAAATTACTCAACACTATAGTGGATAAAGAAGGGAGAATATTAATTATAGTGGGACTCCTATACAATAGACCAATAACACTAATCAATGTGTACGCCCCTAACTCCAATAAGAACTGTTTTTTTAAACGACTCCAACTGATGATTCGTGAAGCCCGTAGGGGTACAGTTGTCATGGGAGATTTGAATGTAGTTATGGACCCCACCCTTGAAACCACATCACCCAGCAAGGAAATCTCCCCGCGCCCACCAAACTCATTTTACAACTGCATTAAAAACACAGGGTTCATAGATACCTGGAGAGTGCAACACCCCACCCAGTGTAATTTCACGTTTTACTCCCACCCCTGGTCAATGTACTCCAGGATAGATTACCTATACATTGACCAATCTAGCCTAACTTTACTGACAGACACAGACATAACTCCAACAGCATGGTCAGACCATTCCATGATATCTCTGAAAAGGGATTGGCCAGATACCCCTATACACCCATTCATCTGGAGATTGGACAATTACCTTTTACAACACCCCCCTAATGTTAAAGACCCTAACAACCACACTACGAGAATAGTTTAAGCATAATGCGATACCAGATACCTCCCCCCTCTTTGTTTGGGAAGCTCATAACGTGGTAGTACGCAGGGAATGCA
The DNA here is from genome assembly GCF_027579735.1 of Bombina bombina. Classification (NCBI taxonomy): domain Eukaryota; kingdom Metazoa; phylum Chordata; class Amphibia; order Anura; family Bombinatoridae; genus Bombina; species Bombina bombina. Next base: position 462,193,246 of record NC_069500.1, on the reverse strand, counting down.
TCAAACAAAAGGCATACCTTAAAAAGCACATGACACCACATTGCATTCCAATTGCACATATTAGATCTCCAACATAAACGCTCCCCAGCAGACCGTAACACTCTAGCTTTCTTGACAAATACAAGAAACAAACTCAAGTCATTGCTATACACAGACGCCCAAAAAAAGCTTTGCAGCTTAGGAAAAAATATTTTTATGAAGGAAACCGATCAGGCACGGTCCTAGCAAATACACTTAAAGATAGAACATCTCTTTCACATGTACATAGATTAAAAACACTGCAGGGAGACATATATGACAGTAAAGCTATTGCTAACCACTTCAGTGACTTTTATCACCAATTATACAACTTAGACGCGGATACCTCTCCAGATCACCTCAAAAGTATGCTAGAATACATAGAACAAGCTAACTTAAACAAAATATCACTAAAACAAATGGCTGAACTGGAGAGGCCTGTCACCCTGACTGAAATAATAAAAGCCATCTCTGACCTCCCTACGAGTAAGAGCCCCGGGCATGATGGCTTCACCAACTTATATTACAAAACTTTCAAAGTCATCCTGGTCCCACATTTACTAAAATTGTTTCAATCTCTGGATGAAGGCTCAAAATTATCCCCAGACTCCCTAGCTGTGCACATTTAGGTTCTTCTGAAACCTAACAAACCTCAAGATGATCCAGCAAGCTACCGCCCTATATTCTTAATACAGACATTAAGATCTTGGGAAAGATCTTGGCAAACTTAACCCTTAATGATATCATACACACAGACCAAGTAGGGTTTGTTCCTCACCATGAAGCCAGGGATAACACCCTTAGAGCCCTAACCCTATCAGAATATGCCAAATTTCATAATATTGAGTCAGTGCTTATAGCTATAGCTGCTGAAAAAGCATTTGACAGGACGAATTGGCAAATCCTAACACATTAAAAACTATAGGTTTCGGCCATAAAATTATAAATCAGATCTTTAGCCTTTACACCCAAACCAGCACTAGAGTAAAATCCAACAGCATCCTGTCTACCCCGTTTTCAATTTGCAATGGCATGTGTCAAGGATGCCATCTATTCCCAATTTTATTTGTCCATAAGAACCAACATATCAAAGGAATAACACTGGGCTTCCATGACGATATCCTTTTTTCAGTGTCCTCCCCTTTAACATCCATCCCTGAGATACATCCATCCCTGAGATACTTGGCAAACTAGACAGTTTCGGTCGATTCTCCAACTTTCTTGTCAATAAACAAAAGTCTGAAATTTTAAACATTTCATTATCCAACACCAAGTTTAAATCCCTCTCTACAATAAGCTCACTTTGGTTACAACCAGACACAATAAAATACTTGGGGATACACACCTCCCCTAGGCAGCTGACTCTCTTTGAAAAAAATTACAATACATTACTACTGAACACAACGCAACCTTAAAACCTGGGAAAATAAACCCCTGTCCTGGTGGGGACTAGTGATGTCGCGAATAGTTCGCCGGCAAATAGTTCTCAGCAAACATAGCAAACCGCCCCCTATTCGTCATCATTGAGTAAACTTTGACCCTGTACCTCACAGTCAGAAGACACATTACAGCCAATCAGCAGCAGACCCTCCCTCTCAGACCCTCCCACCTCCTGGACAGCATCCATTTTAGATTCATTTGGAAGCTGCATTCTTAGTGAGAGGAGGGACAGTGTAGCTGCTGCTGATTTAATAGGGAAATCGATAGCTAGGCTAGTGTATTCAGTGTCCACTACAGTCCTGAAGAACTCATCTGATCTCTGCTGTAAGGACAGCACCCCAAAAAGCCCTTTTTAAGGCTAGAACATCAGTCTGCTTTTTTTTTTTTTTTTTCTGTGTAATCTAATTGCAGTTGCCTGCCTGCCAGCGTGTGTGTCAAGCTTACAGTGTATACTGTGCCCACTTGCCCAGTGCCACCACTCATATCTGGTGTAACAGTAGTGTACATTTAAAAAAAAAACAACACTTTTTTGACTGTGAAATAATAGCAGACAGCTGCCAGTACCCAAGATGGCCACCAATAAGGCAGACGGGGAGGGTTAGAGAGCTGTTTTGGGGGGCATCAGGGAGGTTGGGGGCTAAGGGAGGGATGCTACACCACAGCATATGTAAATATGAAAAAAAAATAAAAAATTTTTTAAAAACCTTTTATTTTAGTACTGGCAGACTTTCTGCCAGTACTTAAGATGGCGGGGACAATTGTGGGGTGGGGGAGGGAAGGGAGCTGTTTGGGAGGGATCAGGGGCTCTGATGTGTCAGGTGGGAGGCTGATCTCTACACTAAAGCTAAAATTAACCCTGCAAGCTCCCTACAAACTACCTAATTAACCCCTTCACTGCTAGCCATAATACACGTGTGATGCGCAGCAGCATTTAGCGGCCTTCTAATTACCAGAAAGCAACGCCAAAGTCATATATGTCTGCTATTTCTGAACAAAGGGGATCCCAGAAAAGCATGTACAATCATTTGTGCCATAATTGCACAAGCTGTTTGTAAATAATTTCAGTGAGAAACCTCAAATTGCAAAAAAATGTAAGTTTTTTTTAAATTTGATCGCATTTGGCGGTGAAATGGTGGCATGAAATATACCAAAATGGGCCTAGATCAATACTTTGGGTTGTCTACTACACTACACTTAAGCTAAAATTAACTCTACAAGCTGCCTACATGCTCCCTAATTAACCCCTTCACTGCTGGGCATAAAACACGTGTGGTGCGCAGTGGCATTTAGCAGCCTTCTAATTACCAAAAAGCAACGCCAAAGCCATATAAGTCTGCTATTTCTGAATAAAGGGGATCCCAGAGAAGCATTTACAACCATTTATGCCATAATTGCATAAGTTGTTTGTAAATAATTTCTGTGAGAAACCTAAAGATTGAGAAAAAGTGAACAATTTTTTTTTATTTGATCGCATTTGGCGGTGAAATGGTGGCATGAAATATACCAAAACGGGCCTAGATCAATACTTTGGGTTGTCTACTACACTTAAGCTAAAGTTAACTCTACAAGCTGCCTACATGCTCCCAAATTAACCCCTTCACTGCTGGGCATAAAACACGTGTCGTGCGCAGTGGCATTTAGCAGCCTTCTAATTACCAAATAGCAACGCCAAAGCCATATAAGTCTGCTATAATGGCATGTCTGGCACACAGTGTTGGGGCAAGGGTCCATTTGACCACTGATACCTGGTCTGCAAAGCATGGTCAGGGCAGGTATATCACCTACACTGTGCACTGTGAAGCGGGCGTAACCCTTACACTACCTGATCGATACAACATCATACCTGATGTTTTAAAGCACGTTATTCCAAACAATTTAGGAATGTTAGGTGATTTATGCCCTTTATGGATTAAAACCAGACTCTGCATCAACTATGTAATTTTCCATGGGAGTTTTGCCATGGATCCCCCTCCGGCATGCCACAGTCCAGGTGTTAGTCCCCTTGAAACAACTTTTCCATCACTATTGTGGCCAGAAAGAGTCCCTGTGGGTTTTAAAATTCACCTGCCTATTGAAGTCTATGGTGGTTTTTCACAAACCCAAATTTTTAGGTTCGCAACATCACTAGTGGGGACGTATACAGGCGATAAAAATGACCACCCTGCCTAGAATTCTATATGTATTACAAGCCCTGCCTCTCCATATACCCATATGGTTCATGAACCGACTACAAAACAGCATTAACTCATTTGTTTGGGGGAAGTGTAAACCCAGAATCAACAGAGACACGATGTACAGACCATTATTGTATGGGGGACTGGGGCTTCTCAAGAATGAGGACTATTACCAAGCAGTGACGTTACAGAGAGTGTTAGATTGGCACAAACATGGAGAACACAAGGCGTGGGTAGCATTAGATTCGCACATACTCAAAGCTCCCCTAGTACACGCATTATGCTGGGTACTAAAGGATCTTAGACTACCCCAATGTCAGCATCTAGATATCCACAAACAATTCTTCAAGAACTGGGATACCATAGTTGCCACTAGACCACACATTTCCACAAGTAGATATCCTTTGTTCCCAATAACATTGAATGTAGAGATGATAGGCGGATTAGATAGGGGATTTAAGAGACTCACAGAATGAGATTATACAATCCCACTTTTTTAACTTCACTGAAGCAGGAAAACTTCTAGAAAGAGACAAATTAGCAACTTTAGCAGAAGGTAGATTCACTAATTGGCTGAAATATGCGCAGTTAAACCATTATGTACATACATCCCCCTTCAAAGCAGACCTCCTAAGGCAACTTACCCCTTTCGAACACCTATGCCACAAAGGAATAGCAATAAAGGGTACGCTATCCATATCCCGCAGACTCCTCTTAAACAATCTGAAAAACACTCTCCCATCATACACCACCAAATGGAACTTAGACCTAGAAGAGCAAATAGAACAAAAGACATGGGACAACATCTTCAGATCGGTTAAAAAATAATCATCATCCCCCAAAATTTTAGAATTCAATTACAAAATCTTTCTCCAGTGTTATTTAACCCTGTTGAAATTAAACACTATATACCCGAACACTTCTAGCAATTATTGGCGAGGTTGTAGGGAATGTGGTAGCCTACTACATATGTGGTGGTTTTGCGACAGAATTCGCCCCTTATGGTCAGACATAGAACTTCATTTTAAGCAGATCATTTCAGAAGACTTTTTATTAACACCTAACATTGAATTTTAAATGACTTACCTAAAATTGCAAGCAGCCTAAGACTACTTACTCTGCAAATAACCCCTTAACAGTGCGAGGCTACTAATAGCACGTCACTGGAAAACGCCTACAAACCATGTGGATAGATGAGGTAGATGAACAATTTTCTCTGGAAAAATATGGTTACCTCCATCGCAGTAAATTGACTACCTTTTCAGATGCAAGGTTCATCTGGGAGGAATCATTATTGAACTTCCTTGTCCCACACAATCCTTAACCCAAAATTACTGATTATAGTAATTCTTTAGGTATCATCTACCCAGACAAATTTAGGTACCCGACCGAACAGTACATTATTGACAGTCAGTATATTCGTGTGACTGTAGTTATAACTCCAGGAATACCCGCACCAACTCAGTGCGGCTTATTAGCGAGCGAGCAATTACCTTGTTAATTTTGTTGTTATTAACAATGTTTATGTTTCATTCGAAGTGTTATTCATCCTGTCCAGATTTACATCTGTTATATTGTATTTATGACGCAGGACTAAAAAGAGGACTTTACTCCTTCTGAGAGTGCAGAATGTTTGTAACCCATTATTATGCAGAAGTGTATTCAAGTATCATTGTATTTCTCTCATATGTTGGAAACATCCTCAATACAAAAAAAAATTTAAAAAAAAATTAGGATTCCTCCTTTTCTTGCTATGATAACACTTTTCAACAAAAAGTATTTTGAATATGTTTCCTTAAAAAAAAAAATGCATACAGAAAGAAAAGCACTCTACTAAGAACAAACAAAAGCTCAGTGGCTTGTTCTATGGCGAGTTACCACCTATGAGCAGCCTCTTTAAGCCCAATTGTGCTTTTCACAGAGGAGAACACGCCATCAGTCGGCAATGCTGGCTATGTATAGTAAATGATCCCTGGAATATAACTGCCATGTGCCTAACCACTAATCCTAATGCCCCTAAACCGAAGTATCCCACTATCGCAAACTAACACTACACTAATAAACATCTAAACTGCCACATACACACCGCAAATATCTATTCTATTAACCCCTATATTGCCACATTCCCACTACAAGTATACTATTAACCCCTATACCGCCACATACCCACCTCAATTAACTAACTATTAACCCCTACACCATCACATACCCACCGCAACTATATAACTATTAACCCCTATGTGGCCACATACCTCAAATGCAAAATAACCTAGCACCTAACCTCCCTCTAAACTTTAAATAAAAATCTAAGTTGCAAAAAAAAAAAATAATTAAACTAAATGGCCACAACCCCAAACGCAATCTAACCATACTCTATCTAAAACCTAACCCCCATCTAAATTAAACACCTAAATTACAACAACAAAAATCAAAGTAACAATAAAAAAAAGCAAAGTTACAAAAAATAATAAACTACAGTATCCAAAATTAAAAACCCAGCATTATACATAACACTAAACTACATGCCCTATAAAAAAAACACCAAAAACAAAAACCCTAAACCCTAACACTAAAATAAATTACAATACCCCTTGTATGACTTTGCCCTAAAGTGATCAGTTCTTTTGCAAAAAAAAATCAATTACAAACGCCCCCAAAATAAAAAAACGCCTAAACAAGCCTAGCCTAGAAAAAAAAAACACTAAAATTACACAAGCGCGAAACCCCAATATATAGGGGTACCACTTACTTCCAATTGGCTGATTTTTAGTCAGTCGATCCCTATTGGCAGATTTGAATCAGCCAATAAAAAGAAATTTTTTTTTAATTTAAATTCTAATTATCCTTTTCTTCTGCAGCAAAGATGGGCCCCAGGCACCAGGAACCCGGGACGAAGAGGGCCCCAACGTTTAGGAAAATTGCAGAGTGGAGGCGGTAGAAGAGGCCACCGAACTCCGCCGCAGCGAAGATGGGCCCTCGGTGCCAGGAACCAAGATGAGGAGGGCCCTGACGTTGAAGAAGATTGCGGAGTTCAAGAGGTGGAAGAGGCCACCGAAGTCTGCCTCCCCTGCCGTAAAGATGGGTCCCCAGTGTCAGGAATCAGGAACGAAGAGGGGCCAATGTCAGATCAAAAGGAGCCGGATTTCCCAACGGTGAGTACCACTTTTGGGGTTAGTTAGGGCTGTTTTTGGAGTGTTCATTTTATTTTTAAATGTATCTGAACTAGAGCACAGGTGAAACAATCAGCTGATTAGTAAACATGGTTATTTTACCTGTTTTCATCAAATGTAATCCTGAAAACCTGGCCTGTTGGGGAGGCCTGAGGACACAATAAAATACTTGGGGATACACACCTCCCCTAGGCAGCTGACTCTGCACCCCATTGTAATGCACCCCTTCGTAATGTTTGTAACCCATTATTAAGCAAAAGTGTATTCAAGTATCGTATTTCTCTCATATGTTGGAAACGTCCTCAGTACAAAAAAAAAAAAAAAAAAAAATTAGGATTCCTCCTTTTCTTGCTATGATAACACTTTTCAACAAAAAATATTTTGAATATGTTTCCTTAAAAAAAATAATGCATACAGAAAGAAAAGCACTCTACTAGGAACAAACAAAAGCTCAGTGGCTTGTTCTATGGCGAGTTACCACCTATGAGCAGCCTCTTTAAGCCCATTTGTGCTTCTCACAGGGGAGAACTTTCCTGAAGTACATCAGTCTGATCCCGCCTAGTACGGTCAGTCCAGCCCCGATATAGCAGACAATTCTCCTCTGAACAAGGAACATGGGAACAACAGATGATAATGTCAGCCTCCCTTACTAAATATAATCATACTTTACTAATTTTGGATCAAGAATAATGAATATGACTTCAGAATGTTTTTAATACCTCTAGTTTTTGAGGCACACTACTTGTGATTCACTAATATAGTCATAATGAAAAGTAATATTACAACAATCTAATATTTTCTTCATACAACATAAAAGATAGTTGTTTTCATTCAATCAATTGCAGTTACCAACACAAAATAAAAAAATATACAGCAATTAAAAGTACTTGCTGAAATAGTGGCCTATTCACAAGAGCACTTTCTGTTTGCTTGTTGCTTGTACTACTCTTCTGGGACATCTCTTGTCACTGTTCAACAGTAGTCAACAACTTAGAAGTGTTCCACCTACTCTGATATCTTCATTCCACTGCTGAAATATCTTGTTGGAACCGCTCATCGTGCTCATCATTTACTGCACCACAGTTGTCAAGTAAGAAATTCAGATGAGAGTTGAGAATTAAGTGGATTTTTCTCATTACCCTCTCCCAAAGTTGTCATCCATAATAAGTTCCTTAACTTTAGCATCACTCAGCAGTGGAAATTTTCCACTCAGGTACTTGAAAGCTTCTCCATCCTTGTTCAACCATTTTCATGAACGCATTTAGATGGCATCTTGTCTTTTAACGTAAAGCATAACAACGAAAGTGAAAACAATAAAAGGAACGACACTCTAACCTTCACTTCAGGCAAGCTAAGCACAAACAATAAACAAAAATGTAGTGTTTGCGATGCAAGAGGGCCTCGGTTTAAGGGTTAATATGTAGTTGATGGGTGTTTAGTGTACTTTGTAACACTTTAGTTATGAGTTTTATGTCACAGTTTTGTAGTGTAAAACTCATAACTACTGCTTTTAGATTGCAAAACGGATCTTGTCAGTATGGGCTGGAACGCAAGCTTTTTAGCCACACCACAAACCTTGTAATGGCAGCGCTATGGAAGTCTCATGAAAAAACGTAATTTTTACGAGTGCATGACTGATATTGCATTACAGGCTAAAAGGCTTGCGGTACAGCTATACCAACAAGACTTGTAATGGCTGTGGTGCTGTTTTAATGCTGAAATTACCATTTTTTTCAGCGTTAAAACACGAACGCACAACTCGTAATCTAGGTGTGAGAGATTTAAATGTCAAATTCATTGTTTGCATGCTGAAATCAAATAGAAAAAAGTATTTTCAAGTCAGAAACATTTTCATGGTTGAGCAGTGTAATTTAATTAACTGTAGCAGTCCTATTAGTTACACTGTAGTACTTTTGGTTGCAATAGTAAAGTACTTTGCTCCTCTTACAGTGACTAACCAGCCTCTGCGATTGCAATAGTAAAGTACTTTGCTCCTCTTACAGTGACTAACCAGCCTCTGCGATTGCAATAGTAAAGTACTTTGCTCCTCTTACAGTGACTAACCAGCCTCTGCGATTGCAATAGTAAAGTACTTTGCTCCTCTTACAGTGACTAACCAGCCCCCGTGGTTGCAATAGTAAAGTACTTTGCTCCTCTTACAGTGACTAACCAGCCTCTGCGATTGCAATAGTAAAGAACTTTGCTCTTCACACAGTGACACTTTTTAAGCACCTCTTTAAGTCTGTAAGCTGGCAAAATCCACTTATGCTTTGTCAATTCACTTTAACTTGAATAGGCCCAGCAGAGATGCTTTGCCATATCTCATCTACATAACAACAAGCAAAATGGGTGTAGCCAAGTAGGCTTATTGAAATAATATGCACATCTTTCTAAGTTAAAGGGACACAAAACCCATATTTTTTCTTTCACAATTCAGAAACTTGAAGCATAGGGCAGGTGACAGCAAGTCTAATGGTAGGCATATTGCTCCAGAGAAAGCTTGATCTTCTGAAACTTGTGTAGGGTCACTTCTTTTGTTCCTTAGCTCTGCTCTGGCTGATAAGGGTGCGGCACACATTTTCTTCAGGGCCCTGGGGTGACCACTGAAATCACACACACATGCAACTGAGTGTTTTCACAAAAGTCCCATTTATTTGAAGAACACACAAAGAATTTATAGGAATGTATACGTCATACATGAGGTCACAGGAAATATATAAAAAACGTAGTTAACTTCACATCTGCATAAGGGGCCCACAGGAAATAAGAATGTTGTTATAGCACATAACAGAATATGCCCATATCCATTTGTAGAGAGGAACTTATATTAGAACCATATGTTACAACATATACAGAAAGAAACTTGTGGAATGCTGCTTTATAAACATTTGATACTAGATTTAAAGTTACCCTCAATATGCTTAATATGTGAGATTCAAATTACCCATATAACATATATATATAATATATATACATACACATATATACACATATATACACATATATATATATATACATATATATACATATACATATACATACATACACATACATACCCATCATTCCCCTCTTTGATCACATCGTGATCACATAATCTGTAATGTTCCTACAATATAAACTATCTGGGTCTACCTCTAATTAAATTTTGCAGTTGAACTTTTTCTGCATCTTGTATCATACCTGATATTTTCTTTCGTAAAGTACAAGACATGTAACAGTTAAACAATGCTAATAATAGTAAACAAATAGGTGTAAAGTGTCTAGCATCTTCAGGTGAGTAATAACATGCCGTTATTAATACTATTGGGATATACACAAATATCAATATCCCCATTAGGAAAAGGAAGATCTTGCAGAAATGTCTTGGATCCATGATTGAGATGGTCATCCTGGTCTTTGTGAGGAGTGATCGATACCTTATCACCCACTTCTCCTTTGTGAGGGGTGACCGATAGCTTGTCACCCGCTTCTCCTCTCTTTGGACAGAGTTTCACTCGTGAAGCGTGTATCCAGATGTCCTTGTCATCAGTCAGTACGGCAGTCCTGGTTACAGCGATCACAGTGACTGGCTTGCTGAACGGGAAACCTCCTTTCTTTGCTTTATTCAGCTGGCGAATGCAGACCAGATCTCCAGGCTTGAAAGGATGGGTTGGTTCCTGTGAGGGAAGAGGTAAACGGGAAGACACATCACCATAGATGCCATTCAATTTATCAATCAATTGTTTTACATATTGTTCCTTAATACAATCTAAATCACCATTTTTAATGATAAGTGGGCCTTTTACCCATGGAGTTGGGAATGGTCTACCCATTAGGACCTCAAATGGAGACAACCTGGTTGTCCTATTTGGGGTCATTCTGATTTCTGCTAAAATCGCAGGTAAATAGTTTTGCCATTTAACCCATGTACCTGCTGTTGCCTTTAAAAGTTTTTCCTTGATATTGCGATTCATTCTTTCTACAATCCCTGAGCTTTGAGGATGGTAGGGAATGTGAAAGTTCCAATTAATCTGTAACCATTCTACTAACTCATGTGTGATTTTACTAATGAACGCTGGACCGTTATCAGAATTAATCTGAAGCGGACAACCAAATCTGGGAATTATTTCAGTGGCTAAAATTTTAGCGACTGTTTTTGCATCTTCCCTCTGGGTAACAAAAGCTTCTGGCCACTTAGAAAATTGGTCAACTATTACAAGCAGATATAATTGTTTAGTGCCAGTTTTTGGAATATGTGTAAAATCAATTTGTAGATGTGTGAATGGGGCTGTAGGTGGGGGTAAGTGGTCATGCTGGGCTTTATTGGGAATGGTTGCATTGGTCTGTAAGCAATATACACATCTATTAATATATGCCTTGCAATGATCACCTATACCTCTAATGTAGAAAGATTGCTTCAACAAGTTAGTTGTTGGTTTTATACCTAGGTGTCCAACACCATGGGCTTGTGCTATAAAGAGTGGTGCACTGCTTTCCGGTATGCCCACCTTCCCCTCTTTAGAAAACAAACCATTCTCATCTAAAGCTAACCCATTAGTAGTCCAGAAAGATATGTCACTAGGAGTGGCATGTCCCTGGAGTTCAAGAAGCATATGGTCTGTAGGACATGAAGGTGGGGCTAAAACAGCATACATACGGATGGTGGATCCGGGTGTATGAGAAACATAAGCAGCCTCTTTAGCAATTTTATCTGCAAGTGTATTACCCAAGGAAATAGGGTCAGACTTGTATGTATGTGCACGGCAATGTATGATCGCTATGTCCTTTGGGAGTTGTATGGCCTCTAAAAGTTCATTAATCAGGTCTGTATGAGAGATGGTCTTGCCATCTGCTGAAACAAAACCACGTTGTTTCCATATCATACCAAAATCGTGCACAACCCCAAAAGCATAGCGAGAGTCAGTGTAAATGTTAACAGATTTATTTTCAAACAATTTACATGCTTTTGTAAGTGCTATTAATTCTGCAGCTTGTGCAGAAGGATAAGGAATGGGGCCTGCATCTAGAACAATGTCTGGTAGTTGCACAACGACATAGCCTGTCTTATAAATACCATCACTAGGTCGGGAACAAGAACCATCAACAAACACATTATCAGCATGGTCAAAAGGTTTATCCATCAAGTCAGGTCTTGGTGTGGTAATGTGGTGTATTACCTCTATACAATCATGATCTGTTGGAAAGTCTGGTAATCCTGTAAGTAAGGCACTAAGTATTTGAGTTGGCCCTGAGGATACACTACTATATTTAATAGTCAGATTTGTATTATTCAGTAATATACATTCATAACCAGAAAGTCTTTGAGAAGTCATGTGTTGGGTAGTGACATTTTTTACAAGATGTAAAACTTGGTGACTAGTGTGTAGTACTATTGGATGGCCTAATGTGATTGTTTCAACCATCTCTACAGCCATGGCGCAAGCTGCCAATGCTCGGAGACACGCCGGCATCCCTTGTACCGGTATTGGAACTACTTTGGAAAAGAAAGCTACGGGACGCATATTGCCTCCACCATGCTCTTGGGCACAGACAGCAGCCATGGTTTTACAATTGTCCCTCGCATACAAGTGAAATGGTTTACAATAATCAGGTAGTCCTAAAGCAGGGGCACTAATAATGCTAGTCTTCAGAGCTATGTAGGATTTAGTCATGTCTGTGGTCCATTGTATATGTTCAGGGCTATCCCCTTTTGTGGCTTGCCTTAGAATGGAATCATGATGGGAGCACTCAGGAATCCATTGTCTGCAATAATTAATCATACCTAGAAAGGTGAGCATGTCCTTTCTAGTAACTGGCTTTGGGATCTGTTGAATCGCTTGGATTCGTTTGGGACTAATGGACCGGTGGCCTTGGGAAAGCACAAAACCAAGGTAATCCACTTTTGTCACTCCTACTTGTAGCTTATGTTTTGCTATTTTATGACCTTCAGCAGCAAGGTGTTTTAACAGACTTATTGTATCTACTGTATTAGCCTCCTGGTTAGGACTACACAACAGTAGGTCATCGACGTACTGAAGGAGGACGGAACCGTGGCTGGGAGTCCATGACCGCAAGGTACGTTGGAGCACCAGCGAGTAGACCGCAGGTGAGGCCACATAGCCTTGAGGGGGGCGTGTCCAGGTAAGCTGACGCCCATCATAATAAAAAGCCATAAGTAGCTGTGTCTCAGGGTCCAATCGGACTGAAAAAAATGTGTTAGCTAAATCAATGACTGTAAATATACAGGCATCATGTGGAATGGCTGTGAGTAAGGTTGTAACATCTGGGACAATTGGGACAATTGGGATTACTATTTCATTAATTGCCCTTAGGTCTTGTACTAACCTATATTCATTGTTTTTCTTTGGGATCGGATTTATGGGGGTATTATAGGGAGAAACTACTGGACAGAGGATTCCTTGTTTAAGGAATTCCACTATCATGGGTCTTATCCCTTCTTTCTTTTCTCTAGACAATGGATATTGTTTAATAAACACTGGAGTAGTATTAGGTTTTAATCTGGCTTTATATGGGGTACACTGAACTAAACCAACGTCAAGTTTTGAAGATGCCCATACAGAGGATGGGACATCTGTCAATATGTCATTAAAAAAACACAGGTTAGTGGACCCTAGACTCACGTCTAACCCACCCTGTCTAGTGACAGCTACTTTCAAACCAAGGGGACCCATAAGATCACGACCCAAAAGGTTAAGGGGACACCCAGTTATAATACGAAATGGGTGCAAAAGTTGTTGGCCAGTACAGGGTACCCTAACTTCAAGCGGCGGTGTGATGCGAGTCTGAGTCAGCACTCCATTAATCCCTAGAGAAGGTTCAGATTTTCCAGTAATGCCATCATACATATCTGAGCATAAGGCAGAGCATGTAGCTCCTGTGTCTACTAGAAATGGTAGGGGTTCTCCCTCTACTTCTAGGACTAAGTACGTTGACACCACTGGAAAAATTGGAGTGCTACCTTCTAGGCACCCCTATGGCCATTGTATGTTGTGTTTGGGTGCCTCCATGGGTGCAGGGGCTATGTAAGGCTGTCTGTTATACTGTCGGGGATTGTAAGGGGGGCCAGAATTATTAGGGGGTTTTGGGCATTCATTTTTCCAATGTCCCTGTTCCCCACAGTTAAAACAATGTGTTCTGTTTGAAGTATAATTCCCTCTAGCTCTTCCTCTAGCTCTCCCTCTACCTCTCACATACATTCTATTACTCCCTGTATTATCCCTTTCCCTGGCCTGGAATGGATCACAATGTTGTAAACTCTGCTTTTGATAAAAAGCAGCGTTTTTTCCCTCTAATTTCCTGATGTCAAAACAACCTGCCCCTTCTTTTTCATGAATTCTTTTCAAGAATTCTGCTGGAGTCAACTCTGGCCAATCAGAGACAAGTTGTTTCACCAACAAAGAAAACTGAGGTTGCATATTACTAATGCAAGTCTGGACCTTCAGAGAGCCCATTGCATCTCCTGATTCCATTCCAGCCTCTTCCTTCCAGCATTTATAAAAACGCTTAACAAATTCTACTACTGTTTCCTTTGTATTCTGTTTGCACGCTAGTGCAATTGACATACTTTGTTTATCCTTCCATATTCTATGCATTTCTATACTTAATTCTGTCCACATTTCATCAAGTCCTTCACGTGTGTTTAGGGCATAGTTAATTGTTGGATCTCGACTCAATTTACTAATACTCTTTACATTACCCCACTCCCAACCTGATTCAGGGTCATAGTCTAGAAGTGCATCAATAATAATTCTTATATCTGTCTGTGTCATGTTTTGTCCTTGTAACATTCTTTTTAAATACATAATACAAGCTGATGGATGTTGACAGGGGTTTGGGGCTCCCTTGGTAATTTCCCTTAATTCACCCGGGGACAAAGGTTTAATAATTAATTGGTCTCCCACAGTAAGAAATGGCATACTAGCTTCTGGTACAGCTGCCTCCTCCTTCTCTACTTCTTCATTCCCTCTTTTACATTGTGGGGTTATTGTAGGGGGGTAGGAAGGTGTTACTGGTTCAACCTTAATCGGGGGTTTGGGCATAATTGGGGGTTTAGTGACCTGGTATCGGGGAGTTACAGAAGGTCCTGGCAAGGTCCATTCCTGGGGTACCTGAGCAGAGGCAATAGCAATAGTCTCTAGATCTATGTCACTAGGGGATGGGAGGCTAGGATATAGTCTGTTATATGATGGCAAAGGTAGGTGAGGGGCATTATATTGGGCAGGGGGGGGGTGAATATGCTTTCTGTTTTTGCTTCTCACTTTTACCCTTCTTTTTATTCCCATCTATATCAATATATCGCCAGTATGGAGCAACAGTCAGCCAATTTTCCCCACCCTTTTTCATATAATCCATATTTCATCTTGGATCACTATTATACCATGGAAATGCCTCTTCATCACCTAGACACAACCCTTTTACCATATTAATATGAAATGTATCATTATCCCCCTCTCTGGGGAATGGATCAGAGCTTCTCATAGCTTCTGTCCAATCTGCCATATTTTCCCACATAATCTTTACATTTTTCTCCTTGCATAGGTGATGGAAATTGTTTAGACTGGGATTTGCCCATTCTCAACTCCTAACTTATCTTTTAAAACATTTACAACAAAATATAATACAATACAAAATAAATAAATAAATAATAAAAAATAATAAAAATAAAAAATACAATACCTTTACCTTTAAGAGCAATTAATTATTGAATCTTTTTGCATAAACCACATTAACTAGAATGGTTGTACTCCGTTACCAGTTATTGTGCTTAATGCTTAAGTTTACAACAAGAGAAAGAAAAAAAATATCACTATGCTGATTCTTTCAGTAGTTTCTGGCATTAATTATCTCTAGGTCAAAGGTCACCCTTCACCAGAAAAAATGTAGCATTTTACTAACATTCAGAAACAGCAATACATATTAGCAACAGTTTACTTTCTAAATACTTTAAACAATAAGCAGTATTTTACTTCCTTAACACTTTATACAAATAAACAGTATTTTGCCATACAGCATATTTAAAAACAAGCAGCAAGAAAATTCATATAAACAATGCAGTATTTATCTTATAACTTTAAAACAATGTTAGCCTACAGCAATATTTCAAAAGCAAGCAGTAAGAAAACGTGTGTTTTAACCCTTCAGCCAGACTTTATATAACCTGATTTCTACCAAAGAAATCTTATTCCCTTTTTATTTTTTTTTATTTTTAATCAAAGATTTGATTAGAATCTACCAAAGATTCATATATATATATTTAACCTGATTTTTACCAAAAAAATCTACTATTCCTCTTTTAGAATCTACCAAAGATTCACATATATATATTCCCCAACTATTCCTATGTAAAATTAAACTTAAGGGGTCTCGTGGTAAGAGAAAAAAGGTCAGAATAAAAAGACTCTTTGTTCAACTCACCTTCCGAGAGTTCCCTGTTTCATCCCACTTCTGACACCAGTTTTGTAGGGTCACTTCTTTTGTTCCTTAGCTCTGCTCTGGCTGATAAGGGTGCGGCACACATTTTCTTCAGGGCCCTGGGGTGACCACTGAAATCACACACACATGCAACTGAGTGTTTTCACAAAAGTCCCATTTATTTGAAGAACACACAAAGAATTTATAGGAATGTATACGTCATACATGAGGTCACAGGAAATATATAAAAAACGTAGTTAACTTCACATCTGCATAAGGGGCCCACAGGAAATAAGAATGTTGTTATAGCACATAACAGAATATGCCCATATCCATTTGTAGAGAGGAACTTATATTAGAACCATATGTTACAACTTATACAGAAAGAAACTTGTGGAATGCTGCTTTATAAACATTTGATACTAGATTTAAAGTTACCCTCAATATGCTTAATATGTGAGATTCAAATTACCCATATAACATATATATATAATATATATACATACACATATATACACATATATACACATATATACATACACATACATACCCATCAACTTGAAGCATAGGAGCAAGTGTACAAACCGAAGGAAAACAGAAAAGGTGGTGTAAATAGAAGGACATACATAGTAGGAGATACAGTATGGCTGCGTCTTTATCGGGGAAAATTCTATTGGACAGCTGGTATAAATACAAATTTTTTAGGGCTCAAATTAGAAAGTTGTTTAAAATTGCATTCCAGCCAATCAGCAGCAGACCCTCCCTCCCAGACCCTCCCACCTCCTGGACAGCATCCATTTTAGATTCATTCAGAGCCTGCATTCTTAGTGAGAGGAGGGACAGTGTAGCTGCTGCTGATTTAATAGGGAAATTGATAGCTAGGCTAGTGTAATCAGTGTCCACTACAGTCCTGAAGGACTCATCTGATCTCTGCTGTAAGGACAGCACCCCAAAAAGCCCTTTTTAGGGCTAGAACATCAGTCTGCTTTTTTTTTTTGCTGTGTAATCAAATTGCAGTTGCCTGCCTGTCAGCATGTGTGTCAGGCTCACAGCGTATACGGTGCCCACTTACCCAGTGCCACCACTCATATCTGGTGTAACAGTAGTGTACATTTAAAAAAAACAACACTTTTTTGACTGTGAAATAATAGCAGTCAGTTTCCTTCACACGTGTGCTTTTCAAGGCCTGCCAGGGCACAGTGTCACACCAATGCAACTCATATCTGGTGTAACAGTAGTGTACATTAACCCCTTAATGACCACAGCACTTTTCCATTTTCTGTCCGTTTGGGACCAGGGCGGTGTTTGTGTTTAGCTGTAATTTTCCTCTTACTCGTTTACTGTACCCACATATATTATAAACAGTTTTTCTCGCCATTAAATGGACTTTCTAAAGATACCATTATTTTCATCATATCCTATAATTTACTATAAAAAAATTATAAAATATGAGGAAAAAATGAAAAAAAAACACCAATGCTAAATAGTTTCTAAATTTTGTGCTGAGTTTAGAAATACCCAATGTTTACATGTTCTTTGCTTTTTTTGCAAGTTATAGGGCCATAAATACAAGTAGCACTTTGCTATTTCCAAACCATTTTTTTTTTCAAAATTAGCGCTAGTTACATTGGAACACTGATATCTGTCAGGAATCCCTGAATAGCCATTGACATGTATATATTTTTTTTTAGAAGACATCACAAAGTATTGATCTAGGCCCATTTTGGTATATTTCATGCCACCATTTCACCACCAAATGCGATCAAATAAAAAAAATTGTTCACTTTTACACAAATTTTTTCACAAACTTTAGGGTTCTCACTGAAATTATTTACAAATAGCTTGTGCAATTATGGCATAAATGGTTGTACATTTTTCTCTGGGATCCCCTTTGTTCAGAAATAGTAGTCATATATGGCTTTGACGTTGCTTTTTGATAATTAGAAGGCCGCTAAATGCCACTGCGCACCACACGTGTATTATGTCCAGCAGTGAAGGGGTTAATTAGGGAGCATGTAGGGAGCTTTTTGGGGTAATTTTAGCTTTAGTGTAGTGTAGTAGACAACCCAAAGTATTGATCTAGGCCCATCTTGGTATATTTCATGCCACCATTTCACCGCCAAATGAGATCAAATAAAAATAAATGTTACATTTTTCCAAATGTTAGGTTTCTCACTGAAATCAATTACAAACATTTTGTGCAATTATGGCACAAATGGTTGTAAATGCTTCTCTGGGATCCCCTTTTTCAGAAATAGCAGACATATATGGCTTTGGCATTGCTTTTTGGTAATTAGAAGGCCGCTAAATGCCGCTGCGCATATGCTCAGCAGTGCAGGGGTTAATTAGGGAGCTTGTAGGGAGCTTGTAGGGTTAATTTTAGCTTTAGTGTAGTGTAGTAGACAACATCAAGTATTGATCTAGGCCCATTTTGGTATATTTCATGCCACCATTTCACCGCAAAATGCGATCAAATAAAAAAAAATAGTCAACTTTTTCACAAACTTTAGGTTTCTCACTGAAATTATTTACAAACAGCGTGTGCAATTATGGCACAAATGGTTGTAAATGCTTCTCTGGGATCCCCTTTGTTCAGAAATAGCAGACATATTTGTCTTTGGCGTTGCTTTTTGGTAGTTAGAAGGCCACTAAATGCAACTGCGCACAACACATGAATTATGCCCAGCAGTGAAGGGGTTAATTAGGTAGCTTGTAGGGATCTTGCAGGGTTAATTTTAGCTTTAGTGTAGAGATCAGCTTCCCATCTGACACATCAGACTCCCTGATCCCTCCCAAAGAGCTCTCTTCCCTCCCCCACCCCACAATTGTCCCCGCCATCTTAAGTACTGGCAGAAAGTCTGCCAGTACTAAAATAAAAGGTATCTTTTTTTTATATATATTTTTTTAGCATATTTACATATGCTGTTGTGTAGGATCCCCCCCCTTAGCCCCCAACCTCCCTGATCCCCCCCAAAACAGCTTCCTAACCCTCCCCCTCTGCCTTATTGGGGGCCATATTGGGTACTGGCAGCTGTCTGCCAGTACCCAGTTTGCAAAAAAAATGTTTTTTTGTATTTTTATTTCATTTTTCTGTAGTGTAGCTTCCCCCCCCACCACCCGCTCCCAGATCACTTAGATTTCCAAGTACTAAATATTTTGCACCCCTTTCTCCCACTTATAAAATCATTTTTTTTCTGTAGTGTAGCGGTTCCCACCCGCTCCCTCCCCATGCACCTGCCCGCCCGCCTCTTCCCAGGCACACGCGCGCGCAACCCGGCGATCCCGCCCCCCTCTCTGACAAGGACCGCATCGATGGCCACAGAGTGTCTCTCTCTGCACCGGAGGGGTAAAATTTATTATTGCAGGATGCCTCGATATCGAGGCATCCTGCAATAACCGGAAAGCAGCTGGAAGCAATCAGGATCGCTTCCAGCTGCTTTCCAAACCGAGGACGTACGCCATACGTCCTCAGGTGTTAACTGTATTTTTTCTGAGGACGTATGGCGTACGTCCTCGGTCATTAAGGGGTTAAAAAAAAATAATAGAAATTTGACTGTGAAATAATAGCAGTCAGTTTCCTTCACACGTGTGCATTTCAGGGCCTGCCAGGGCACAGTGTCACAACAGTGCAACTCATATCTGGTGTAACAGTAGTGTATATTAAAAAAAAAACTAGAAATTTGACTGTGAAATAATAGCAGTCAGTTTCCTTCACACGTGTGCGTTTCAGGGCCTGCCAGGGCATAGTGTCACAACAGTGTAACTCATATCTGGTGTAAATGTAGTGTACATTTAAAAAAAAAAACACAATTTTGACTGTAATAGATTGAATAGCAGTTAGTTGTCTGCAAGCGTGTGTGTCAGGCCTACAGCGTCTACTCTGCCAACTTCAGCCAGTGCACAGTGCCACTCATATGCTTGCACGCATAGTACCACTAATCAAAAAAAATGACAGGCAGAGGCAGGCCACCCCGCAGGGGCCGTTGTGGTTGTGGTGCTGTGATTCCCTTTTGGCCCTAGAATAATGCCCAGTGTTCAGAGGCCACGTACCCTGAACTCGAAAAGTTCTGAGGACATAGTTGACTGGCTAACACAGGACACCCAATCTTCTACAGCTTCCGCTCGGAACCTTGATGCACTATCCTCCTCCAGCTTAGCTTTGGGCACCTCTCAAGTTACCACTCGCCCGCCTGCCACCACCACCAACACTAGCACCACAGCCGCTTCACTTGATCTGTCAGAGGAGTTATTTACACATCAGTTGGAAGAAATGAGTGATGCGCAACCATTATTGCCAGAGGATGTAGATAACAGGGATATGTCTCAGTCAGGCAGCATTACACACGTGGACGTACGGTGTGATGATGATGATGTTGTACCCGCTGCTGCTTCCTTTGCTGAGTTGTCAGATACAATTGAAGTGGTTGATGATGACAATGCGTCCGTGGATGTCTTGTTGGTGCCCGCTAGAAGAGAAGAAGAACAGGGGGAAAGTTCAGATGGGGAGACAGAGAGGAGGAGGAGACGAGTTGGAAGCAGGGGGAGGTCGTCGCAAGGAGCTAATGGCACAGTCAGACAGCATGCATCGGCACCCGGGGTCAGCCAGACAGCACGCCTATCAACGCATGCTGTTGCCACCACCAGAATGCCATCATTGCAGAGCTCAGGTCCAACCTTGTGCAAATGGGGAATTTGCGGTTGTGCAAATGGACTGTTTGCGCTTGTTTGCGGTGCATTAAACAGGGAGTTTGGTCTGTCACTGTGAAGCGGGCGTAACCCTTATATTACCTGATCGATACAACATCATACCTGATGTTTTAAAGCACATTATTCCAAACAATTTAGGAATGTTAGGTGATTTATGCCCTTTATGGATTAAAACCAGACTCTGCATCAACTATATAATTTTCCATGGGAGTTTTGCCATGGATCCCCCTCCGGCATGCCACAGTCCTTGTGTTAGTCCCCTTGAAACAACTTTTCCATCACTATTGTGGCCAGAAAGAGTCCCTGTGGGTTTTAAAATTCGCCTGCCTATAGAAGTCTATGGCGGTTCGCCCGGTTCGCCCGTTTGCGAACATACAATTTTAGGTTTGCGACATCACTAGGTCAGCTCTCCCTAACTTGTGCTTCCCCCCCTCTCCCCTCTACGGCCTTGATGATTGAAAGTGCTACGAGGCAGCAAAATATTACAAGGGATTTGCCGCTATGTCGAGTGAGCCTGTCTAAATATTCCAAGCTTTCAACATAGCTTCATAGCTTAGAGACATTTACTATACACGCCATCAGTCGGCAATGCTGGCTATAGATAACACCCAGCATCGCTGCCCATATTGGCGATGTATAGTAAATGATCCTTGGAATATAACTGCCATGTGCCTAACCACTAATCCTAATGCCCCTAAACCGAAGTTCCCCACTATCGCAAACTAACACTACACTAATAAACATCTAAACCGCCACATACACACCGCAAGTATCTATTCTATTAACCCCTATTTCGCCACATTTCCACTACAAGTATACTATTAACCCCTATACCGCCACATACCCACCTCAATTAACTAACTATTAACCCCTACACCATCACATACCCACCGCAACTATATAACTTTTAACCCCTATGTGGCCACATACCCCAAATGCAAAATAACCTAGCACCTAACCTCCCTCTAAACTTTAAATAAAAATCTAAGTTACAAAAAATAATAAACTACAGTATCCAAAATAAAAACCCCAGCATTATACATAACACTAAACTACATGCCCTATAAAAAAACACCCAAAACAAAAACCCTAAACCCTAACACTAAAATAAATTACAATACCCCTTGTATGGCTTTGCCCTAAAGTGATCAGTTCTTTTGCAAAAAAAAAAACCAATTACTAAACCCCCCTTTACAAAACAAGTAACCCCCCCCAAAAAAAACACCTAAAAAAACCTAGCCTAGAAAGAAACACTGAAATTACAGAAGCTCGAAACCCCAATATATAGGGGTACCACTTAATTCCAATTGGCTGATTTTAAATCAGTCGATCCCTATTGGCAGATTTGAATCAGCCAATAACAAGAAAAAAAAATTAAATTTAAATTCTAATTATCCTTTTCTTCTGCCGCAAAGATGGGCCCAGGCACCAGGAACCCGGGACGAAGAGGGCCCCAACGTTTAAGAAAATTGCAGAGTGGAGGCGGTGCAAGAGGCCCCCGAAGTCCGCTTCCACGAAGATGGGCCCTCAGTGCCATTAACCAAGATGAGGAGGGAGCTGACATTGAAGAAGATTGCGGAGTGCAAGAGGTGGAAGAGGCCAAAGAAGTCCGCCTCCCCTGCCGTAAAGATGGGCCCCCTGTGCCAGGAATCAGGACGAAGAGGGCCCAATGTCAGATCAAAAGGAGCTGGATTTCCCAACGGTGAGTATCACTTTTGAGGTTACTTAGGGCTGTTTTTGGAGTGTTCATTTTATTTTTAATTTATCTGAACTAGAGCACAGGTGAAACAATCAGCTCATTAGTAAACATGGTTATTTTACCTGTTCTCATCAAATGTAATCCTGAAAACCTGGCCTGTTGGGGAGGCCTGAGGACAGGTTTGAAAACCAGTGCTTTAGAGCAATGCCTTACAAAATGCCCTTTTAAAGGGCTATTGTAATTTATTTTACTGTGGGGTTTTTTATTTCAGATACTGTAGTTTATTATTTTTTATAACTAAGCTTTTTTATTTTATTTCATAGTAACTTATATTTTCTTTATTTTTAGTAACTTAAGGGGATTAGTTTATATGGGGGGTTAGTTTAGAGGGGTGTTAGGTGTTAGTGTAGTTCTATTTTGTTTTGGGAGGTGACAGTTTAGACCTTAATCTCCTAACCACCCCACATACCATAATGATGTGTTGATTAGGTAATTATTGTTAGTTAGTATTTTGAAGACCTTAATCTCCTAACCACCCTCCATACCATTATGGGTGTTGATTTGGTGATTATTGTTGGTTAGTATTTAGTAGGCCTTAATATCCTAACTAATCCCCATACCTGTATGGGAGTTGATTAGGTGAATATAGTTACCATTTATTAGCCCATAATCTCCTAGCAACCCCCATTCCTGTATGGGGGTTGATTAGGTAATTAGGATACTGCAGCTTAGGGGTTAATAGTGGATTTATCTACAATTTTTAAAATATTATGCATTCTTATGTATGATGCATATTCTTCTAACCATTATATTTAAATTAATATTTCTTTTTTTGTGTTTTTATTTTCAAAATAAATATATATTTTAAAATGTATATTTATGTTACAAAAGGCATTAATATTACAACTGTTTTATTACATAACAGACATGCAGTTATGTAATACTATAATTATAATGCAACTGTCTTTTATAACATAAATATCTATTTTAAAAATATATTTCTATTTAAATGCATCAAGTAAGAATATCTACATTTTAAATTATATATCCCATACTTAAACTAATATGCATTATACAGTACATGACCATGCATTTTATTTCAAACATTGTAGATATAATGTAGTCAGGCCTTGCATTGGTATTCAATATTTAAACTGTTATGCATGTAAATTGCATAATGCTTTAAGTATTACATATACAGTAAAATGTATTTATGTAAGCTTGTTGTGTTTTTAGTAATAACATTGGTATATGTCAGTAACATTAAATTATATTTTTACATAACAGGCATGCAGAACTATAATATTAATTATACTGCCTTTAATTACAAATAATAAACACAACAAGCAACATTAATTACATTTTAATTTGTATGCAAACATTTAAACATTGTGCATTCTAGTGCAAGGTATTTAATGATGCTTTCTATTATTTTAAAAATAAACATATATTTTCAAATATATATATTTTTGTTTGAAATAATAGAAAGCATCCATTAAATCAATGTTAAGATATCTACAATACTTTAAATAATCTACATTGTACATGACAATGCATATTTTTTCATGGAGATGAGGTAAAACCTCTTCATCCTAGCAGGGCTCCTGAACCAGAATTGCACCCCCTATCCCTAGGTGCCTCATAAAATTGCTGACGACATCCTAAAAGGGTGACTTGATCCCCTCACCCTGCTTGATTGGCACACCTTTTTAGAAGCAGTGGTCTGGGGCTTAATTCCGGTCTGATGCTGAGTTCTAGGAGCCTGGCTAGGCCGGCAAGATTTTGCCGGCCCTCTGGCGATTGGCCACCGGTGTTTTAGAGCATCTCTGTGACACATTATTTAAACATTGATTAATATTTTAGCAACATAGCTTCATAGTTATATTGGGGATGTTGATTATTTAGTATAGTTTAAAATAGTCAGTTATTTTTTAGCAGTAGACAGTATATGGGAGTTCCAGGGGAGTGTAGGTTAGACATTACATAATTGTAGGCGGTATAAGGGAATTAGTTGGGCGTTCCAGGGGTGTGTAGGTTAGGCGTGACATAGGTGTAGGTGGTCGGTAGGAGGTAGCAAGGCAGAGCAGGGGGAGTATAGGTTAGGCGTGATGTAGTTATAGGTGTTTAGGGGGAGTTAGAGGGCATGCTAGTGGGAGTAGCCTGCATTTGCTTCAGGTACAAGATCAATATGTTCGAAGCAGCAAATTGCAGATTGGGAGGAGGGTAGCGGCCATGTTTGTTTTGCCAGCTATCAGCTGTCGAGGCTACATCGCCTGAGCTAGTTAGTGGAGGTGTAATTAAACTTAGGTCCCCACGGCAATATTTGAAGTGTGCCTAAACAGAAAATATTTTTAGTTTCAGGGAGTGCACTGTCTGCACCATGTAAGCACCTTTCAAATCCCCCCCCCCCCCTGCCGCAGCTGGGCCATGCCCTTTTAATTTAATATATAGATGGACCATCAGACTGTGAGGCCAACGAGGCCAGCAAAGCAGTTTCTGACAGTCTGTCGATGCTTTGAATATTGGGGACTAATTGTCTTAAGTTTCCTGTTTTCTTGATTATACTACCACTCCTCTTGGGTCTTCCTTTCTAATCTCTCTACCACATACTCCTATCACCAATACCTGCTTCTTCCATTCTACATCCCTATTGTGTCTGGTTTTCTGTCTTTCACTCTGCTATCCCTCTTCCAGTCCTCAGCATTCCTTCCCCATCTTCATGTCCAGTCATCCACATTAGAATATCATAAATGGAAATTGAAAATGTATTCTGTGAATATTTGAATAAAACATCTTCCAAAACCACTTCATAAATCTGTATTTGTTGAGAGACAACCTCCCTCTTCAGCATTCTTTATGCATACAATTGACTTTCTTCTTTATTTTCACTCATTTCCAGTCTGGATACTTGTAATGAATAAGGCTATTACATGTTTTCTGAATCTTATTCTCCTTTTATTGTAAGTAAATATGTATATTGTACATCACCAAGTTTGAAATAACAGAGAATGAAAATTCTATAAAATTTCTGTTTCATATACATGAGTGATTACAGATTACTTGTTTGCTGTATAGGGAACAGTAAGCAAGTAAAATAAGGTATAATATAGTAAAAGGATTTAGAGATGGGAAACGTAAAGTAGGCACAAAAAAAACAATAATATGAAGTAGAATCAGATTTCATAGATTAGCATTGAACAAGATATAAGAGTCTCCCTAAGTGCATTGCATTTAAAAATTGATTTAAAAAACCTAAATACACATTATTTTGATCAAAATTTTCAAACCGTTACTTGTTATCCTACAGCACATAATCACTGATGAGTTTAAAATAAGCACTGTTTCACTGTGTTTCTGTACTTAAAATATGTACAAATAGTGTTTATTATAATATGAATTTAAAACATGTATAGCAAGGACTATAAGAAGCTAATGCAAATGCACAAGACACCAGTTACTAATTTAGGGCCAGATTACAAGTTGAGCACAAAATATCGCTTTTGCGAAAGTGATATTTGCACTCAACTTAGTAATACCAGCGCACGCAAATGTGTGCTGGTATTACAAGTTAGGTGCAATGTGAACGCCACCTCGTTCGTATTGCACGCTCATAATGCATGGAAACATTGCGCTCACAAGAGTCAGATAGGTCATAAGAACTTAGTATAAGTTGTGCAGTGATGGGCAGAAAATGTATATATGCACATGTTAACACATAAATATATATGTACATAAGCATATACATATATATTTACAGGGAACACACAGTTCCCATAGACCGCAATGTAAAGACACTTTTCATTACCAGTTTTTTTTTTAACACCCACGCCCACCACTTTTAACCCCTAAAAACTGCCCTAAACGAATTGTTCACTGTTGCACAAGTTTATTAAACAGTCAGATCCAAGCAGTGGGTCTTACTCAATAGAAATCATTGCAATATGTATTCATCATTTTAAAAGTATCTACTTCTTATTTTTAATTTAATTTGTTTAGAGTCCATTACTTCTTGTCACATCCCTACAAAGAGGTTGGAGCCTCTGGAAGAAGGTATTTATAGCTTGATGTCATAAAACTTCTACAGTAACAAGAGCTGGTTTACTATTGAGATAATACTAGAAAGACAGTTAGGCCTCCATTTATGAAAGGTCTTGCGGTCCTGATCCGACACTGCGGATCAGGTTCGCAAGACCTCGCTGAATGCGGATAGCAATACGCTCTCCATATTCAGCATTGCACCAGCAGCTCACAAGAGCTGCTGGTGCAACGCCGCCCCCTGCTGACTCGTGGCAAATGGGCCTCCAGCAGGGAAGTGTCAATCAACCCGATCATACTCGATCGGGTTGATTTCCGGCGATGTCTGTCCGCCTGCTCAGAGCAGGTGGACAGGTTATGGAGCAGCGGTCTTTGTGACCGCTGCTTCATAACTGCTGTTTCTGGCGAGCCTGCAGGCTCGCCAGAAACACGGGGCCTCAAGCTCCATTCGGAGCTTGTTAGATAGGCCCCTAAGTCCGTTTTGCTCATGCTCAGTGGAAAAATGCAACAAGTTCAAAACATATCTGCTCCCTTATTACCCTGAGGGCATTGGTTACAGTGAGAAATCATAAGTGTTATTTTGCAAGAAAACAAGCAAGTTGTTTGCTGTATTTTACAAAACCCATTTCTTTTTATGGTTACTTTTATTTAACACATTTGTTTTTACTAAAGGAGCACTGTTTATTATCCATTTTACACATGGTAAAAGAAGAGAATTTGTTTCAAATAAATTGTCCTACCAAAGTAGGATGTTTTATTTTTGCAGTTAAAAAAACAATAATGACAATACAAATGAACATAGCTTTATAGTAAGTCCTTTCTCATTCTAACGATGTCCATTCAACCTCACTAGTTATAAAATTCAACATGCTTCTGCTCTGTTTACATGAATTGTAAATATTTGTGCCCTATTGATAAATGAATAAGACCCCCGGTATTTATACGGCTTCAACCATCTTGTAAAAAAATTATTTTAAAATTACACAGGAACAAAAACTATTTAATTCACACATTAGAAATGATTAAAAAAAATGGCACTGCATATGCAAAGAAACTCATAAGTATGAAATTCAAAGTGAAATTTTTCCATATAGTAAAATGAGTTTCCCAGCCTCTAGTGGTTTGAACAAGGGCGTTCCCTGGGCACAACTTAAAGTAAAGTTCTCTGCCAGGTCTCTTCATATTTTCTAAACATTTTCCTTTTGCAAATCTTGCTATTTTATCTCACAAACTGAAAGGTGGCAAGGTTTTGTCAAATACGCAAAATGGTTTGATTATCTTAATAGAAAATCATTTGCGTATGACACTAGATGCAATTATAAGATAATAAAGCATAAAAACAGGTTAATGTGATTTGTATTGGTAATTTTTAAAGTGTGTCCCTTGCTCTCTGACAGTGTATATTATCTCAAAACAAAAGTATTAGTGTAGTATAGATGAATATTTGATTGATGCAGTGTGATGTATATAAAAAGTCATTAGAACACCCAACAAACTTTAGCTATTCTAATGGACTGGAAAATTCTATATTTTTAAATCTAGAAAATTCATTACTTAATATGACTCTTTTTAGTGCAGAGCTCCAAACTATCCTGCATATTGAGGGAATGACATCATTTGCAAACCATATCCCTCTAGCAAATGTTCTGGTTTCCGAAAGCGAAAACTGGGATACCCCGACAATTTCCATTGCTCTCCACATTTCTGCCCACAGAATGCCCACTATAGCCAAGCACCACGGATGCACATCCAAGACTCCACCTTCAGGAAATGGTGGATGTAATTTGATTGAAAGAGAGCCTAAGAATGAATCAATTAATAGAAATTGCTTTCCTATAACTAAGGTGATATATAGTTAGGCAGTCATGATGTTCAGAAAACAGCTTGGCACCTACATATGGTTAAAATTACATGAGGGATTTAACAACATCAATAATTGATTCCAACATTTCCATTAACAATGCACACTTCAGTTTGACAAACAAATCCATGTACAATGATTTTTTTTTATTCTGCTAAATCAATAGGTCATGAATATTGTTTTTTTACATCAACAGTTTAATTGTTATAAGTGAAGATTTGATAGACATTTAGGAAGGTAAATAAGGAGCAAAAACATTAACCCTTATACTGAAGGTTTTTGTACCCAATGCAGGTCCTAGCAGCTATAATAACACTAGATTTTCAGCAGAGCATGATACAACTATAAAAACACATCAAAGACCTAAAATTTAGAGGGAGAGAAAATTTGTGGAAAAAGAAGTCAAAGAATAAAAAAGGTGGAACCAGGGAAAATGTATACTATTTAGACTCAGGGCTCGATGATTGAAAGCTCTCTGGGCTGGCGAGATTATTAAAGAATGCTTGCCAGTTCTTCTATTTCCCTGGTGGAATGATCTAAAGTCACTTTTTACCCTGAAAACAGGGTGTCTCGCTAAAGAGCGTATACTGTATATTCATATGAAATGTGCACAATAAAATTCGTTTTGTAAACATCATACAAAACAAATATTTGAACCATTCACACAAAAATAAGCAGGGAAAATGGTATTGTTAAGGTGCATCAAAAATCGTAACAAAATTATTCACCAAAAATAGTATTTTAACAAAAAAGTACAATTTGTATGTAATTTACACAGGAATAAATAAATTAAATATGCACAGCGTAAATTGTAATTTTAGTAAACTGGATGTGCAAAAATCACACAGAAATGTTTACTTATGTAATTGTTGTTTTTCGTAAAATGGGCTGAACATGTGAGTTTCATGGGTGTATATGAAAATGTCTCTCTAATCCCAGCGCAATTCTATAAAAATTTTCGCACTGAAGATCTCACAGTTTTTTCTTGCAAACTAATAGGTTGCAAGCTTTTCTCAACACAATACGAACACTTATAATCCCAATAGAAAAACAAATGCATACTAAAATGTAGGCAATGTAAGATGCTCTATGCAGAAAGCAACATAATGTGAGTTATATTGGCTGCAAGATTTTAATTTTAAAGTGCTCCCCCTACTCCCTGCTAACTTCACACTAAGGAGCGAAGTGCCCCTATCCAGCAAGCTTCATTACTTTTAAAAGGAGCCATCTCGCCACTCGCAGGGACTGCACCTTTTTTACGATCATTCCACCGGGGCAGCCGGGGCTGGCAAAGTTTATATCATTGAGCCCTCAATATGTCCACAATGCTACTATTAGAATATAAACATTTAACCTGATTCCTATTGTATGTTCCAGAACAAAACAAGACCATTTTAACCCCTTAATGACAACTGACGTACCAGGTACGTCATGCATTAACAAGCAGTTAATGACAATGGACGTACCTGGTACGTCAGTTGTCTAACAGAGTGCTGGAAGTGATCACAATCACTTCCAGCAGCTCTGAGGGTATTGCAGTGATGCCTCAATATGGAGGCATCCTGCAATACCCCTTTACAAGACTCCGATGCAGAGAGAGCCACTCTGTGGCCCTCTCTGCACCGGTAGTGATGGTGCCGATGGTGCCTTTGGGAGGTGGGAAGAGGGAGCGTGTGCGCGCGCGTGCACGATGCGCGCGCGTGCACGTGCACGGGTGCGCACGTGCACGTGCACGTGCACATGCGCACATTAGCCACACTGACACCAATGAAAAAGGAAGGGGAAATTTTTTTTTTTATTTTTTTTTACATTTAAAAGGATCTGGGAGGGGGAGGGGGTGGGGGTATTGTGGGGGGGCTGCTACACTACAGAAATAATTAAACCTACAAATAAAAGTTAAAAATAAAATTAAAATAGTTTGGTTTGTGGGGCCAAACTGGGTACTGGCAGACAGCTGCCAGTACCCAAGATGGCGGTAATTAGGTAGGGGAGAGGGTTAGAGAGCTGGAGGGGGGGATCAGGGAGGTTGGTGCTAAGGCAGGGGTCCATCACAACTAAAATATTTTATAATTTTTATTTAAAAAAAAAAAAAAACTATTTTATTTAGTACTGGCAGACTTTCTGCCAGTACTTAAGATGGCGGTAACAATTGTGGGGTGGGGGAGGGAAGAGAGCTGTTTGGGAGGGATCAGGGGGTGGGATGTGTCAGGTGGG
This sequence comes from Bombina bombina, assembly GCF_027579735.1. Taxonomy (NCBI): domain Eukaryota; kingdom Metazoa; phylum Chordata; class Amphibia; order Anura; family Bombinatoridae; genus Bombina; species Bombina bombina. Next base: position 462,162,517 of record NC_069500.1, on the reverse strand, counting down.
AGGCTGATCTCTAAAATTAACCCTGCAAGCTCCCTACAAGCTACCTAATTTAACCCCTTCACTGCTGGGCATAATTCACGTGTGGTGCGCAGCAGCATTTAGCGGCCTTCTAATTACCAAAAAGCAATGCCAAAGCCATATAAATCTGCTATTTCTGAACAAAGGGGATCCCAGAGAAGCTTTTACAACAATTTCTGCCATAATAGCACAAGCTGTTTGTAAATAATTTCAGTGAGAAACCTAAAATTGTGAAAAATGTAAAGTTTTTTTTTTTATTTGCTCGCATTTGGCGGTGAAATGGTGGCATAAAATATACCAAAATGGGCCTAGATCAATACTTGGGGTTGTCTACTACACTACACTAAAGCTAAAATTAACCCTACAAGCTCCCTACAAGCTCCCTAATTAACCCCTTCACTCCTGGGCATAAAACATGTGTGGTGCGCAGCGGCATTCTAATTACCAAAAAGCAACCACAAAGCCATATAAGTCTGTTATTTCTGAAAAAGGGGATCCCAGAGAAGCATTTACAACCATTTGTGCCATAATTGCAGAAGCTGTTTGTAAATAATTTCAGTGGGAAACCTAAAGTTTGTGACAAAATTTGTGAAAAAGTTAACTTTTTTTTTTTTTTATCGCATTTGGCGGTGAAATGGTGGCATGAAATATACCAAAATGGGCCTAGATCAATACTTTGGGATGTCTTCTAAAACAAAATATATACATGTCAAGGGATATTCAGGTATTCCTGACAGATATCAGGGTTCCAAAGTAACTAGCGCTAATTTTGAAAAAAAGTGGTTTGGAAATAGCAAAGTGCTACTTGTATTTATGGCCCTATAACTTACAAAAAAAGCAAAGATCATGTAAACATTGAGTATTTCTAAACTCAGGACAAAATTTATAAGCTATTTAGCATGGGTGTTTTTTGGTGATTGTAGATGTGTAACAGATTTTGGGGGTCAAAGTTAGAAAAAGTGTGTTTTTTTTCCATTTTTTCCTCATATTTTATCATTTTTTTTTTAGTAAATTATAAGATATGATGAAAATAATGGTATCTTTAGAAAGTCCATTTAATGACGAGAAAAACTGTATATAATATGTGTGGGTACAGTAAACGAGTAAGAGGAAAATTACAGCTAAACGCAAACACTGCAGAAATGTAAAAATAGCCATTGTCATTAAGGGTAAGAAAATTGAAAAATGGTCCGTCATTAAGGGGTTAAAAAAAATATCCATGAAATTATCTGCAGATAAAACTGCAACTTCTATAGCTTGGCCAACTTATAATTGGATGTCCACTGACATGAAGAGCCCCATTACCTGAAGAGACGGAACAGACAGAGGCCCTATTCACATATACCCAAATATAAGCAACCCCCTAACAAACTCCCACATTACTAGCTTGATGTCAAATAGTATGGACAAAAGATTAATTCAAAATACTACAAAAATATAGAAATTGCTATTTTTTTTCTGCTGATAATTTCTTGTTATCTTGGTCCCTTAATTGGATCCTCATTGACATGAAGTGACCGCAAAACCGTAAACAATGGTTGGGAAAAAATACAGAACTACAAAATATATGCCTTAAAAGTGTACAAAGATGTATTGTGAAACAACAGAACAGAACATTTCCTCCAAATTGCAAAGGAGGACTGAAGAATGTCCAACTTATAAGACAACACAAAGGTTTGCAGATTCCAGCCTGACAAATCTCAGAAACAGAGGCATTAGACTGCCAATCCCAAGACGTGGATACTGCCCTAGTTGAGTAAGCCCTAATGCCACCAGGAACAGGAACTCACTAAAGCTTGTAAACAGTCATGATACACTTAAAAATCTGATTCCCTAGAGCACATCCTTAGTTTTTAGAAAGTCTTTAGTTCTTTTAAAATAAATATGAAGAAAACTCATCACATCAAATGTATGAATCTAAATCTCACCACTTCATGTGAATGAACATATTCACCCATAAAATACTTTTTGACTGGGAAAAGGGTGGGAAGGTCAATCTTATGTGAAAGGCTGACACCATTGTAGGAAGAAACTCTGGTACTGTACAAATAAGTACCCTGTCTTGGTGAAAAACTGTTTAAGAAAAATCTATTGAGAGCACTTGAAGTTCAGAAACTTGTCTGGTTGAAGTGACAGCAAGTTTAAAAATATTTTTCAAAGTAAGTTACCATACATTGACAGACCATAATGATTCAAATGGGGCCGACATTTAAACAGACAAAAAGTATATCCCAATGAGGGAAAAAAAGCCATCAGTAGGCATAATAGTACTTTAAATCAATCTACTTATAGCGGCATCAACTTTAGGAACATTCCCAAACTTCTTAAAAATATCATAAGGTAAAGGGCATAACTAAGTTATTTTATCAGCACTACAAACTGACGCCCAGGCTTAACACATTCCTGATCAATTACAACAAACAAGGAGGAATCTTTTTAAGAGTTTTTAGAAACATGACCAGTTAGCAGATGTAGAGGGCTATTAAGACTCCTCCATATCAATGGCTAGATTACAAGTGGTAGGCTAATATTTGTAAAAATATTTTATATGTAATATTTCAAAAACAGGGTAGTGAAAAAACCAAGAGACTCCTGTTGGCTTAAAAGTCTGGTGTACTTTAAATAGACAAAGAGGTCACATAAGGTGTCTGTGAGAAATGGTGTCTCTGTCTGGGGGAGCCTGTCTGGGTGGGGATAAAGCCTTGGTATCCACTAGCCCTTTGCCCTCTTACCGGTCTTCCTTCAACATGGGCAGTCTCTCTGCCTCGCCAAGTGTCTGTAGTCTCCTCCGGTGCGGCTGGTATCACTGTGGATCCCCTTCATCATATATTGGCTCCTCCTACCAACTTGTAATGGTTCCCGTCCAGCCCATATTCAAATTAGAACACTTGCTCCGGACCTGAATTGGAAAATCAGCTGGTAAAAATCAGTGAGCAAAAGAAACGGAGGATTCACCAAAAAGTGATAAAGTTAAAAAATGTATTGTAGCAAAAATTAAAAAACACACATTGAGGTTAGCAGTTCTTCATGTGTGCTATCCCCACGCCGTGTTAGATCTAAAAAGCAAAATGCGAAGAGAATTCCATATAGAAAAAAATTGTAATTTAATTATTAAATATATATTTCTATATATATTTGATAATGTTAATGTAAAAAAGATATATATACCTATATATCTATAGGAATAGATATACAGGTATAGGTATATACAGATATATATAGATATTGTGAGGGAGCTGAGGGTGTGTGGAACTCAGAATGCAGGAACAGATACACAGAACAAATGAAAGTCTTTCTTGAAAGCTTTATTATTTTTTATTATTATTATCAGGTATTTGTAGAGCGCTAACAGGTTCCGCAGGCTTTACTGTTTGAAATAAAAAGAACAGTTGGTAGTTCAAGGAGAAGATCACAGAAAAGGATACCCAGCGGACACTGTTGGTAAGACTGTTGCAGGATGCCAGATAGGTGCAGCAGGCACAGCTTCAGGGTGATTTAAGGTGATTAAGTTATTCTGCTCACTTTCAGGATCCAGGTGAGCATACGTGGGTGCAAGGTATGTATGCTTGATCTCAGGAGCAAGGTAAGCATACATAGGTATCAGGTAAGTATGCTTTTATTTCAAGAGCAAGGAGAGCATACACAGCTATCAGGTAATTATGCTTTGATTTTCAGGAGTAAGGCGAGTATACACAGTTATCAGGTAAGTATGCTTTGTTTTTTTGAAACAAGGGGAGCATACACAGGTATCAGGTAAGTATGCATTGGTCTTAGGAGCAAGGTGAGCATACACAGGTATCAGGTAAGTATGCTTTGGTCTCAGGAGCAAGGAGAGTAAGGTAAAAGGGAAATAAAGCAGCTCAGAGTGATGGGCTGAGTTTTTATAGGATCTCCAGCAACTAAGTCCTCCAGGTGGGAGTTCCTATAATTGGGACATGGCCCCTTTAAGTTAGGGCAGCCACTTGTGACGCTGAGGAAGAGAGTGGCACTTTTGGTGTTTGCCGAAACCAGGTCCTCCCGACCCAGCTAGGGTAAGTAATCTCACAAACACCACATGTACATACTATATATACAATAAAAATAGCATTGCTCTGTAAATGAAGAACATTGGAATGTGAAATTTGTAAAGTATACAGTAACAAAACATAAAAACATATGTACACACATATACATATATATACAGTGGATATAAAAAGTCTACACACCCCTCCCCTGTTAAAATGTCAGGTTTCTGTGATGTAAAAAAAGAGACAAAGATAAATCATTTCATAACTTTTACCACCTTTAACCCCTTAACGACATACGTCGTACAGGGTACGTCTTGCACAACCTGGTCTTTAAAGACCAGCGACGTACCCTGTACGACGTTGGGGTTGAAAGCGGCTGGAAGCGATCCTGATCGCTTCCAGCCGCTTTCCGGTTATTGCAGTGATGCCTCGATATCGAGGCATCACTGCAATAACATTTTCCCCCATCCGATGCAGAGAGAGCCACTCTGTGGCCCTCTCTGCACCGGACATCGGCGGCCGCAATCGTTGGTGGGTGGGAGCCGACATGGGAGGCGGGTGGGCGGCCATCGATGGATTTTCAAGTGCAGTGGTGGGCGGGATCGTGGGCGGGGTAGTTAGGGGGCGCGCACGGACGCGCGCGCGTGCACGGGGGAGGCGGGCGGGCGCGCGCGTGCACGGGGAGGGAGCGGGTGGGAACCGTTACACTATGGAACAGTTAGTTAGGGAGAGAGGGGGAATAAAAAATTAATAAAAATCATATATAATCGAAGTGATCTGGGAGGGGGTGGGGGTTTAGTCTTTAGGGGGGGGGGGGAGCTACACTACAGAAAAGTGGGGGAAAAATGTAAAAATATATATTTTTTTTGTAAACTGGGTACTGGCAGACAGCTGCCAGTACCCAAGATGGCGCCCAATAATGTAGAGGGGGAGGATTAGAGAGCTGTTTGGGGGGGGATCAGGGAGGTTTGGGGCTAAGGGGGATCCTACACAGCAGCATATGTAAATATGCTATAAAAAAAAAGTAAAAAAAAAAAGATACCTTTTATTTTAGTACTGGCAGACTTTCTGCCAGTACTTAAGATGGTGGGGTCAATTCTGGGGTGGGGGAGGGAAGAGAGCTGTTTGGGAGGGATCAAGGGGTCTGATTTGTCAGGTGGGAGGCTGATCTCTACACTAAAGCTAAAATTAACCCTGCAAGCTCCCTACAAGATCCCTAATTAACCCCTTCACTGCTAGACATAATACACGTGTGATGTGCAGCGGCATTTAGCAGCCTTCTAATTACCAAAAAGCTTTGCCAAAGCCATATATGTCTGCTATTTCTAAACAAAGGGGATCCCAGAGAAGCATTTACAACCATTTGTGCCATAATTGCACAAGTTGTTTGTAAATAATTTCAGTGAGAATCCTAAAATTGCGAAAAAATTTAAGTTTTTTTTAAATTTGATCGCATTTGGCGGTGAAATGGTGGCATTAAATATACCAAAATGGGCCTAGATCAATACTTTGGGTTGTCTACTACACTACACTAAAGCTAAAATTAACTCTACAAGCTCCCTACAAGCTCCCTAATTAACCCCTGCACTGCTGGGCATAATACACGAGTGGTGCGCAGTGGCATTTAGCGGCCTTCTAATTACCAAAAAGCAACGCCAAAGCCATATAAGTCTGCTATTTCTGAACAAAGGGGATCCCAGAGAAGCATTTGCAACCATTTATGCCATAATTGCATAAGTTGTTTGTAAATAATTTCTGTGAGAAACCTAAAGTTTGTGAAAAAATTTGTGAAAAAGTGAATTTTTTTTTTTATTTGATCGCATTTGGCGGTGAAATGGTGGCATGAAATATACCAAAATGGGCCTAGATCAATACTTTGGGATGTCTTCTAAAAAAAATATATACATGTCAAGGGATATTTAGGGATTCCTGACAGATATCAGGGTTCCAATGTAACTAGCGCTCATTTTGAAAAAAAGTGGTTTTGAAATAGCAAAGTGCTACTTGTATTTATGGCCCTATAACTTGCAAAAAAAGCAAAGAACATGTAAACATTGGGTATTTCTAAACTCAGGACAAAATTTAGAAACTACTTAGCATGGTTGTTTTTTGGTGGTTGTAGATGTGTAACAGATTTTGGGGGTCAAAGTTAGAAAAAGTGTGTTTTTTTCCATTTTTTCCTCATATTTTATAATATTTTTAATAGTAAATTATAAGATATGATGAAAATAATGGTATCTTTAGAAAGTCCATTTAGTGGCGAGAAAAACGGTATATAATATGTGTGGGTACAGTAAATGAGTAAGAGGAAAATTACAGCTAAACACAAACACCGCAGAAATGTAAAAATAGCCCTGGTCCTTAAGGACCAAGGCCATTTTTCAATTTCTTTCCCTTAAGGACCAGGGCTATTTTTACATTTCTGCGGTGTTTGTGTTTAGCTGTAATTTTCCTCTTACTCATTTACTGTACCCACACATATTATATACCGTTTTTCTCGCCATTAAATGGAATTTCTAAAGATACCATTATTTTCATCATATCTTATAATTTACTATAAAAAAATTTATAAAATATGAGGAAAAAATGGAAAAAAACACACTTTTTCTAACTTTGACCCCCAAAATCTGTTACACATCTACAACCACCAAAAAACACCCATGCTAAATAGTTTCTAAATTTTGTCCTGAGTTTAGAAATACCCAATATTTACATGTTCTTTGCGTTTTTCGCAAGTTATAGGGCAATAAGTACAAGTAGCACTTTGCTATTTCCAAACCACTTTTTTTCAAAATTAGCGCTAGTTACATTGGGACACTGATATTTTTCAGGAATCCCTGAATATCCCTTGACATGTATATATATTTTTTTAGAAGACATCCCAAAGTAATGATCTAGGCCCATTTTGGTATATTTCATGCCACCATTTCACCGCCAAATGAGATCAAATAAAGAAAAAATTCACTTTTTCATAATTTTTTTTCACAAACTTTAGGTTTCTCACTGAAATTATTTGCAAACAACTTGTGCAATTATGGCATAAATGGTTGTAAACGCTTCTCTGGGATCCCCTTTGTTCATAAATAGCAGACATATATGGCTTTGGCATTGCTTTTTGGTAATTAGAAGGCCGCTAAATGCCTCTGCGCACCACACATGTATTATGCCCAGCAGTGAAGGGGTTAATTAGGGAGCATGTAGGGAGCTTCTAGGGTTAATTTTAGCTTTAGTGTAGTGTAGTAGACAACCCCAAGTATTGATCTAGGCCCATCTTGGTATATTTCATGCCACCATGTCACCGCCAAATGCGATCAAATAAAAAAAAATGTTAAATTTTTTTACAATTTTAGGATTCTCACTGAAATTATTTACAAACAACTTGTGCAATTATGACATAAATGGTTGTAAATGCTTCTCTGGGATCCCCTTTGTTCAGAAATAGCAGACATATATGGCTTTTGTGTTGCTTTTTGGTAATTAGAAGGCTGCTAAATGCTGCTGCGCATCACACGTGTATTATGCCCAGCAGTGCAGGGGTTAATTAGATAGCTTGTAGGGAGCTTGCAGGGTTAATTTTAGCTTTAGTGTAGAGATCAGCCTCCCACCTGAAAGATCCCACCCCCTGATCCCTCCCAAACATCTCTCTTCCCTCCCCCACCCCACAATTGTCCCCGCCATCTTAAGTACTGGCAGAAACTCTGCCAGTACTAAAATAAAAGGCTTTTTTTTTTTTTTATGAATTTTTTTTTAAAAAAAAATATATGTTTAGCTGTGATGGACCCCCCCCTTAGCCCCTAACCTCTCTGATCCCCCCCAAACAGCTCTATAACACTTGCCCACATCCTATTTGCTGCCATCTTGGGTACTGGCAGCTGTCTGCCAGTACCCAATTTGCCTCCAAAAAATGTTTATTTTTATTTTTTTTCATGTAATTAAATGTTTTCTGTAGTGTAGCTGCCCCCCCTAATACCCTCCTCCCTCTCCCCCTCCCAGATCCTTTTGAAAATTATTTCCCCCCCTCCCTCTCCCTCTCTCCCCCCCCTCCCTCTCCCTCTCTCCCATTCATAAATTCATTGGTGGCAGTGGCTGTTACGCGATCGCGCGCACATATGCGCGCGCACGCGCGCTCCCTGCAGGCCCCCGCACGCTCCCGGCACCCGGCGTGCACATTGCACATTCAGGAACCGGATGCCGGGTAGCGATGGGCCGCCCACCCGCCTCCCTGAAGCTGCTCCCACCCACCAACGATCGGGCCCATCGCAACCGGTGCAGAGAGGGCCACAGAGTGGCTCTCTCTGCATCGGTTTGGGAAAAAAGGTATTGCAGTGATGCCTCAATGTTGAGGCATCACAGCAATACCTTGAAAGCGGCTGGAAGCGATCAGGATCGCTTCCAGCCGCTTTAAACCCTGATGTCGTACAGGGTACGTCGCTGGTCTTTAAAGACCAGGTTGTGTGCGACGTACCCTGTACGACATGTGTCGTTAAGGGGTTAAGGGAAAGAAATTGAAAAATGGCCTTGGTCCTTAAGGGGTTAATGTGATCTATAAACTGTTCAACTCAATTGAAAAAACAAACTGAAATCTTTTAGGTGGAGGAAAGTAAACAAAAAACTAAAATAATGTGGTTGATGTAGCTGTGTTCAGAATTAAGCAATCACATTCAAAATCATGTTAAATAGGAGTCAGTAGACACCTGCCATCATTTAAAGTGCCTCTGATTAACCCCAAATAAAGTTCAGCTGTTCTAGTAGGTCTTTCCTGACATTTTCTTAGTAGCATCCTACAGCAAAAGCCATGGTCCGCAGAGAGAGCTTCCAAAGCATCAGAGGGATCTCATTGTTAAAAGGTATCAGTCAGGAGAACGGTACAAAAGAATTTCCAAGGCATTAGATATGCCATAGAACACTGTGAAGACAGTCATCATCAAGTGGAGAAAATATGGCGCAATATGGGGTTAATCAGAGGCACTTTAAATGATGACAGGTGTGTACTGACTCCTATTTAACATGATTTTGAATGTGATTGCTTAATTCTGAACACAGCTACATCAACCACATTATTTTAGGTTTTTTGTTTACTTCCCTCTACCTAAAAGATGTCAGTTTGTTTTTCAATTGAGTTGTACAGTTTAAAGGTCACATTAAAGGTGGAGAAAGTTCTGAAATGGTTTTTCTTTGTCTCATGTTTTTACAGCACAGAAACCTGACATTTTAACAGGGGTGTGTAGACTTTTTATATCCACTGTATATATGCATTCATACACATATTTAGACATGTATATATATATATTTTTTAAATTGATATTAATAACTGTTATAGTTTTATATGAGTGTAAATGTAATTTTGAATGCATTTATGTTATGTTTGGTCCAACCTTTTAATAACGCACTACCCGCTACACACAAAACCGATGGGCGTAAATCGCAATTGCGCTCTCACAATCGCATTTACTTTCAAATTTTAAAATGAGTTCTATGTTCGTCACATGCAAAATGATGGAAAAAAATGATATCACTTGCAAAAAGTTAGTGCACCACTTGTAATCTAGCCCTAAATGTCTTATGTATGGCACTAATAAAGCGCAGCAAACAGTTAACATCAAACTCTGACTGCACAGAATCTTTATCAAATCACATCCATAAATGTATTTAAAGATATATGAAACCCAAAATGAAAAGCTATATTTAGCCACCAATCAGCAAATGCTACCCAGGTGCTAAACCAAAAATGGGTCGGATCCTAAGATTACATCCCTGCTTTTTTAGATAAAGATACCAAGAGAACGAAGAAAATTTGATAACAGGAGTAAATTAGAAAGAAGCTTAAAATTACATGCTCTGACTCATAAAAGAAAAAAAATTGGTTTCATGTCCCTTTAATACAATCTTGGCACATTTTATATCCTCCAAAAGAAGGATTATGGTAAAGGTTGCATACGGTATTATCCCTTATAGAAGCAGAAAAAGAGGCAGACTCAGGGCTAAAAAAACAAGACCCAAATAAATAACTATGCTCAAAAAAAAAGAATGAATGACATTGGAAAGGTTCTTCTGCAGCTAGAACTTAGGAGTATATGAACCGGTGCCAAGAATATAAAGTGAAAAAACTTGTAAAAAACTATACTTAGTGCCCCATTTATCAATCTGAGAATGCATCTTTGGGGCCACAACATTTCAGGTTTGTGCAAATATGATAACTCAAATGCCAGCTCGTGGTAGCAATAACTAGCCACTTGTAATGGCTGGTTTTTTAGCGCATGACTGTAAACGAGCAAATTTGCTGGTTTACAGGCAAGCGATAAATTAGCACTCCACTTGTAATCTAGCCCTTTTTCAAGACATCTTGAAAGTAAAAAGTGCAGCCTCCTTCTAGAAATGCCCATGTAGTCACTTTATCACACATCCTTTTTCTTAGTATTGGGACTGGGAACTCCAGGACTGAGATAGGAGGAGAGAATTCTGCAAATAAAAACTTAGGCCTAGATTTAGAGTTTGGCGGTAGCCGTGAAAACCAGCGTTAGAGGCTCCTAACGCTGGTTTTAGGCTACTGCCGGTATTTGGAGTCAGTCAGGAAAGGGTCTAACGCTCACTTTTCAGCCGCGACTTTTCCATACCGCAGATCCCCTTACGTCAATTGCGTATCCTATCTTTTCAATGGGATCTTTCTAACTCCGGTATTTAGAGTCGTGGCTGAAGTGAGCGTTAGAAATCTAACGACAAAACTCCAGCCGCAGAAAAAAGTCAGTAGTTAAGAGCTTTATAGGCTAACGCCGGTTTATAAAGCTCTTAACTACTGTGCTCTAAAGTACACTAACACCCATAAACTACCTATGTACCCCTAAACTGAGGTCCCCCCACATCGCCGCCACTTGATTAAATTTTTTTAACCCCTAATCTGCCGACCGCCACCTACGTTATACTTATGTACCCCTAATCTGCTGCCCCTAACATCGCCGACCCCTATATTATATTTATTAACCCCTAACCTGCCCCCCTCAACGTCGCCTCCACCTGCCTACACTTATTAACCCCTAATCTGCAGAGTGGATCTCACCGCTACTATAATAAAGTTATTAACCCCTAATCCGCCTCACTCCCGCCTCAATAACCCTATAATAAATAGTATTAACCCCTAATCTGCCCTCCCTAACATCGCCGACACCTAACTTAAATTATTAACCCCTAATCTGCCGACTGAATCTCGCCGCTACTGTAATAAATGGATTAACCCCTAAAGCTAAATCTAACCCTAACCCTAACACCCCCCTAAATTAAATATAATTTTTATCTAACAAAATAAATTAACTCTTATTAAATAAATTATTCCTATTTAAATCTAAATACTTACCTGTAAAATAAACCCTAATATAGCTACAATATAAATTATAATTATATTATAGCTATTTTTGGATTTATATTTATTTTACAGGTAACTTTGTATTTATTTTAACCAGGTACAATAGCTATTAAATAGTTAAGAACTATTTAATAGCTAAAATAGTTAAAATAATTACAAATTTACCTGTAAAATAAATCCTAACCTAATTTACAATTAAACCTAACACTACACTATCAATAAATAAATTAAATTAAATACCTACAATTACCTACAATTAAACCTAACACTACACTATCAATAAATTAATTAAATACAATATCTACAAATAAATACAATTAAATAAACTAACTAAAGTACAAAAAATAAAAAAGAACTAAGTTACAAAAAATAAAAAAATATTTACAAACATTAGAAAAATATTACAACAATTTTAAACTAATTACACCTACTCTAAAACCCCTAATAAAATAACAAAGCCCCCCAAAATAAAAAAATGCCCTACCCTATTCTAAATTACAAAAGTTCAAAGCTCTTTTACCTTACCAGCCCTGAACAGGGCCCTTTGCGGGGCATGCCCCAAGAAATACCAGCTCTTTTGCCTGTAAAAAAACACATACAATACCCCCCCCCCAACATTACAACCCACCACCCACATACCCCTAATCTAACCCAAACCCCCCTTAAATAAACCTAACACTAAGCCCCTGAAGATCTTCCTACCTTGTCTTCACCTCACCGGGTATCACACCGATCCGTCCTGGCTCCGATATATTCATCCAACCCAAGCGGGGGCTAGACATCCATCATCCGACGGCTGAAGAAGTCCAGAAGAGGGTCCAAAGTCTTCATCCTATCCGGGAAGAAGAGTAGATCCGGACCGGCAACCATCTTCTTCCAAGCGGCATCTTCTATCTTAATCCGATGAGGACCGGCTCCATCGTGAAGACCTCCAGCGCGGACCCATCTTCTTCCGACGACGTCCAACTGAAGAATGACGGTTCCTTTAAGGGACGTCATCCAAGATGGCGTCCCTCGAATTCCGATTGGCTGATAGGATTCTATCAGCCAATCGGAAATAAGGTAGGAAAATTCTGATTGGCTGATGGAATCAGCCAATCAGAATCAAGTTCAATCCGATTGGCTGATCCGATCAGCCAATCAGATTGAGCTCGCATTCTATTGGCTGATCGGAACAGCCAATAGAATGCAAGCTCAATCTGATTGGCTGATCGGATCAGCCAATCGGATTGAACTTGATTCTGATTGGCTGATTCCATCAGCCAATCAGAATTTTCCTACCTTAATTCCGATTGGCTGATAGAATCCTATCAGCCAATCGGAATTCGAGGGACGCCATCTTGGATGACGTCCCTTAAAGGAACTGTCATTCTTCAGTTGGACGTCGTCGGAAGAAGATGGGTCCGCGCTGGAGGTCTTCACGATGGAGCCGGTCCTCATCGGATGAAGATAGAAGATGCCGCTTGTAAGAAGATGGTTGCCGGTCCGGATCTACTCTTCTTCCCGGATAGGATGAAGACTTTGGACCCTCTTCTGGACTTCTTCAGCCGTCGGATGATGGATGTCTAGCCCCCGCTTGGGTTGGATGAAGATATCGGAGCCAGGATGGATCGGTGTGATACCCGGTGAGGTGAAGACAAGGTAGGAAGATCTTCAGGGGCTTAGTGTTAGGTTTATTTAAGGGGGGTTTGGGTTAGATTAGGGGTATGTGGGTGGTGGGTTGTAATGTTGGGGGGGGGTATTGTATGTGTTTTTTTACAGGCAAAAGAGCTGGTATTTCTTGGGGCATGCCCCGCAAAGGGCCCTGTTCAGGGCTGGTAAGGTAAAAGAGCTTTGAACTTTTGTAATTTAGAATAGGGTAGGGCATTTTTTTATTTTGGGGGGCTTTGTTATTTTATTAGGGGGCTTAGAGTAGGTGTAATTAGTTTAAAATTGTTGTAATATTTTTCTAATGTTTGTAAATAATTTTTTATTTTTTGTAACTTAGTTCTTTTTTATTTTTTGTACTTTAGTTAGTTTATTTAATTGTATTTATTTGTAGATATTGTATTTAATTAATTTATTGATAGTGTAGTGTTAGGTTTAATTGTAGGTAATTGTAGGTATTTTATTTAATTTATTTATTGATAGTGTAGTGTTAGGTTTAATTGTAACTTAGGTTAGGATTTATTTTACAGGTAATTTTGTAATTATTTTAACTATTTTAGCTATTAAATAGTTCTTAACTATTTAATAGCTATTGTACCTGGTTAAAATAAATACAAAGTTACCTGTAAAATAAATATAAATCCTAAAATAGCTATAATATAATTATAATTTATATTGTAGCTATATTAGGATTTATTTTACAGGTAAGTATTTAGCTTTAAATAGGAATAATTTATTTAATAAGAGTTAATTAATTTCGTTAGATTTAAATTATATTTAATTTAGGGGGGTGTTAGTGTTAGGGTTAGACTTAGCTTTAGGGGTTAATACATTTATTAGAATAGCGGTGAGCTCCAGTCGGCAGATTAGGGGTTAATGTTTGAAGTTAGGTGTCGGCGATGTTAGGGAGGGCAGATTAGGGGTTAATACTATTTATTATAGGGTTAGTGAGGCGGATTAGGGGTTAATAACTATATTATAATAGCGGTGCGGTCCGCTCGGCAGATTAGGGGTTAATAACTATATTATAATAGCGGTGCGGTCCGCTCGGCAGATTAGGGGTTAATAAGTGTAGGCAGGTGGAGGTGACGTTGTGGGGGGCAGATTAGGGGTTAATAAATATAATATAGGGGTCGGCGGTGTTAGGGGCAGCAGATTAGGGGTACATAGGGATAATGTAAGTAGCGGCAGTTTACGGAGCGGTAGATTAGGGGTGAAAAAAAATATGCAGGGGTCAGCGATAGCGGGGGTGGCAGATTAGGGGTTAATAAGTGTAAGGTTAGGGGTGTTTAGACTCGGGGTACATGTTAGAGTGTTAGGTGCAGACGTAGGAAGTGTTTCCCCATAGCAAACAATGAGGCTGCGTTAGGAGCTGAACGCTGCTTTTTTGCAGGTGTTAGGTTTTTTTTCAGCTCAAACAGCCCCATTGTTTTCTATGGGGGAATCGTGCACGAGCACGTTTTTGAAGCTGGCCGCGTCCGTAAGCAACTCTGGTATCGAGAGTTGAAGTTGCGTTAAATATGCTCTACGCTCCTTTTTTGGAGCCTAACGCAGCCATTCTGTGAACTCTCAATACCAGAGTTATTTAAAAGGTGCGGCCAGAAAAAAGCCAGCGTTAGCTACGCGGGTCGTTACCGACAAAACTCTAAATCTAGCCGAGAATTTGTAATGTTGAAAACATTAACAAAATAAACTCCCTAATTTCTAAGCCACTCTTCACTCCTCTTACCAGATTTGAAATAACTATAAATCCAATCATACAGTAAATATAAAACATCTTAAATGAAAAAAGCATAACTTTCTAAAGATCTGTAAGAACAAAAGCTATAATTCCATAAACTTCAGGGAAATAAAATAACAATTTTATAAGCCAGATTTCAGTAGCTAAACACACAAACAAAATTAAACATGGCTTCTTGCAGTAAAAAAGGTTATTTTATATAAATGCTACATAAAACACTGCTTGCCTAGAAAAACAAAGCACTGATGAGACTCTCCTATTTACTAGACAGCCATTTAAACAAAAATCCTTACTTTAACTGAAGAAATACTGCATAAATAAAAAGTGAAATTTTTCTGTTTATATACACAAGATAAAAGTACCTGAAAGTCATATAAAATTGTATTCAAATGACTTAATTTTGACGGCTGTACTTAATAAGAAAAAGAATACTTACTCTCAGCAACATTCTAAGATCTATGCAAACCCAAGACAAACATACTTTAGAGACCATTCTGGAGTCATATGATGATCAGCAAACTATGTTAGAAGTAATTTGCACATCATCAGACATCATCAAGCTTGAACAGCCAGTGAATGACTCTAGAGTCACCTCATTTAAATATTTTGGCCTGTGGGCATACTTCAGGATGGCTTCTGATAACTCGTCTGGAGTCACCAATTACTTCAGAATGATTCCAGGAAAATCATCCTTTTTGACTGGGGAATGCAGATCTTAGTGCGTTGCACTTTCACCAAAAAAATCCAGCTCCGAAAATCTTCCACATTCAGATCCTAATGATGGATCCGAATGCATACGTCTACGGTTTAGGGTGTGCCCCTTGCAACTCCAGATAAACACAGAGGAAAAAACTAAAGTTATCAAATGCAGAGGTTGTAAGAACAAACCTACCAAACAAAATAACTAAAACACATTCAGCTAGATTTAGAATTCTGCGGCCAAAGGGGTGCGTTAGCTACGCATGCTTTTTTTTCCCCGCACCTTTTAAATACCGCTGGTATTTAGAGTTCACAGAAGGGCTGCGTTAGACTCCAAAAAAGGAGCGTATAGCATATTTACCGCAACTGCAACTCTCAATACCAGCGGTGCTTAAGGACGCGGCCAGCTTCAAAAACTTGCTCGTGCACGATTCCCCCATAGGAAACAATGGGGCAGTTTGAGCTGAAAAAAAACCTAACACCTGCAAAAAAGCAGTGTTCAGCTCCTAACGCAGCCCCATTATTTCCTATGGGGAAACACTTCCTAAGTCTGCACCTAACACCCTAACATGTACCCGAGTCTAAACACCCCTAACCTTACACTTATTAACCCCTATTCTGCCACCGCCGCTATCGCTGACCCCTGCATATTATTATTAACCCCTAATCTGCTGCTCCGTACACCGCCGCAACCTACATTATACCTATGTACCCCTAATCTGCTGCCCCTAACACCGCCGACCCCTATATTATATTTATTAACCCCTAATCTGCCCCCCACAACGTCGCCGCCAGCTACCTACAATAATTAACCCCTAATCTGCCGACCGGATCTCACCGCTACTCTAATAAATGGATTAAACCCTAAAGCTAAATCTAACCCTAACACTAACACCCCCCTAAGTTAAATATAATTTAAATCTAATGAAATAAGTAGGTGGAGGCGATGTTGGGGGCGGCAGATTAGGGGTTAATAAATATAATATATATAATATAGGGGTCGGCTGTGTTAGGGGCATCAGATTAGGGGTACATAGGTATAATGTAAGTTGTGGCGGTGTACGGAGCGGCAGATTAGGGGTTAAAAAAAATATGCAGGTGTCAGCGATAGCGGGGGCGGCAGATTAGGGGTTATTAAATATTATGTAGGGGTCGGCGGTATTAGGGGCAGCAGATTAGGGGTACATAGGGATAACGTAGGTGGCGGCGGTGTACGGAGCGGCAGATTAGGGGTTAAAAAAAATTAATAGAGTGGCGGCGATGTGGGGGGACCTCGGTTTAGGGGTACATAGGTAGTTTATGGGTGTTAGTGTACTTTAGAGCACAGTAGTTAAGAGCTTTATAAACCGGCGTTAGCCCAGAAAGCTCTTAACTACTGACTTTTTTCTGCGGCTGGAGTTTTGTCGTTAGATTTCTAACACTCAATTCAGCCACGACTCTAAATACCAGCGTTAGAAAGATCCCATTGAAAAGATAGGATACGCAAATGGCGTAGGGGGATCTGCGGTATGGAAAAGTCTCGGCTGCAAAGTGATCGTTAGACCCTTTCCTGACTGACTCCATATACCAGCGGGCGGTAAAAACCAGCGTTAGGAGCCTCTAACGCTGGTTCTGACGGCTACCGCCAAACTCTAAATCTAGGCCATAGTAAAAAATGTGTTTGTACATTTAGGGCTAGATTACAAGTAGAGCTCTAAAGTTAGTGTGCACGCGATATTAGTATATCACAGCGTGTTAATTTGCATGTGTATAACAAGTTAAAAGTAAATAAATTTGCTTGAGGGTCAGGGATAAAATAAAAGTTGCACCAAACATAACAAAAATATATTAAAATGTACTGTTAAACTCATATAAACACTATCTGATAAATATTAGTCAAACAAATATAAAGGTATATGGCCATGTATTTGTCTGCAAAAGGCCATAATATATATATATATATATATATATATATATATATTTGTGTGTGTGTGTATATATATATATATATATATATATATATATGTGTGTGTGTGTGTGTGTGTGTAGATATATATACAATGTATATATGTGTGTGTGTGTGTGTATAGATATACAGTATCTCACAAAAGTGAGTACACCCCTCACATTTTTGTAAATATTTTATATCTTTTCATGTGACAACACTGAAAAAATTACACTTTGCTACAATGTAAAGTAGTGAGTGTACAGCCTGTATAACAGTGCAAATTTGCTGTCCCCTCAAAATAACTCAACACACAGCCATTAATATCTAAATTGTTGGCAACAAAAGTGAATACACCCCTATGTGGAAATGTCCAAATTGGGCCCAATTAGCCATTTTCCTTTCCCAGTGTCATGTGATTTATTAGTGTTAAAAGGTCTCGGGTGTGAATGGGGAGCAGGTGTGTTAAATTTGGTGTTATCGCTCTCACACTCTATCATACTGGTCACTGGAACTTCAACATGGCAAAGAACTCTCTGAGGATCAGAAAAAAAGAATTATTGCTCTATATAAAGATGGCCTAGGCTATAAGAAGAATGCCAAGACTCTGAAACTGTGCTGCAGCACAGTGAGCAAGACCATAAAGCGGTTTCATAGGACAGGTTCCACTCGGAACAAGCCTCGCCATGGTCGACCAAAGAAGTTGAGTGCACATGCTCAGCGTCATATCCAGAGATTGTCTTTGGGAAATAGACATATGAGTGCTGCCAGCATTGCTGCAGAGGTTGAAGGGGTGGGGGGTCAGCCTGTCAGTGCTCAGACCATACGCCGCATACTGCATCAAATTGGTCGCATGGCTGTCGAAGGAAGCCTCTTCTAAAGATAATGAACAAGAAAGCCTGCAAACAGTTTTCTGAAGAAAAGCAGACTAAGGACATGGATTACTGGAATCCTGTGGTCCAATGAGACCAAGATAAACTTATTTGGTTCAGATACTGTCAAGCGTGTGCGGCAGCAACCAGGTGAGGAGTACAAAGACAAGTGTGTCTTGCCTACAGTCAAGCATGGTGGTAGGAGTGTCATTGTCTGGGCCTGCATGAGTGCTGACGGCACTGGGAAGCTACAGTTCATTGAGGGAACCATAATTGCCAACATGTACTGTGACATACTGAAGCAGAGCATGATCCCCTCCCTTCAGAGACTGGGCCGCAGGGCAGTATTCCAACATGATAATGACCCCAAACACACCCCCAAGATGACCACTGCCTTGCTAAAGAAGCTGAGGGTAAAGGTGATGGACTGGCAAAGCATGTCTCCAGACCTAAACCCTACTGAGCACCTGTGGGGCATCCTCAAACAGAAGGTGTGGGAGCACAAGGTCTCTAACATCCACCTGCTCTGTGATTTCCTCATGGAGGAGTGGAAAAGGACTCCAGTGGCAACCTGTGAAGCTCTGGTGAACTCCATGCCCAAGAGGGTTAAGGCAGTGCTGGAAAATAATACTGGCCACACAAAATATTGACACTTTGGGCCCAATTTGGACATTTCCACTTAGGAGTGTACTCACTTTTGTTGCCAACGGTGTGTTGAGTTATTTTGAGGGGACAGAAAATTTACACTGTTATACAGACTGTACACTCACTACTTTACATTGTAGCAAAGTGCCATTTCTTCAGTGTTGTCACATGAAAAGATATAATAAAATATTTATAAACATGTGAGGGGTGTACTCACTTTTGTGAGATACTGTATGTATATATATATATATATATATATATATATATATATGTGTGTATAGATATATATTTGTGTGTGTGTGTATATATATATATATATATATATATATATAGACATCCACAGAGTACCTGCACAACGGAGCGCTAACGAATCCTTCGTCTGTTGTGTAAGAATGTAACCGGCTCACTGACAGGGGAGGGCGGGAAATTCAAATCCCTAATGAAGGGCAATGGCAGCTAGTGGTTCAGCGTGTCTGTCCTGCACGCAAGAAATAAACAGCATCCAAAGTAGAAACCACAAAAGCGCTCAGAGTCCTTGAATGTAGATAAAAAAAACTGTCTTTATTGATACATTTAAAAGCAAAAAAAGTGTCCTATATAGGACTAATCCAAATGGTATTTTGCAGGCGCACAGAGAGCATACATGTTTCGTGCTTAGATAGCACTTGTTCACTGCTTACCTGTGCACCTGCAAAGGCCTGCCTTTTAATCACAGGATTTAAAGTGATACATCACATAGTGTTTTGCAACTTTAGGCTATATTGTATATGCATGTCATTTAAGACAAATCACACAGATAAATATGAACAGAAACAAATGAACAATATATATTATTACATTAATATTACATTTTGTAAGATTTAAAACAAATTTTAAATATAATAAAAAATAGTTTTAAGGAAATTTGAGATAGATGTGATTGTTAAGATTGGAATCCTGCCACTGACTATTACTATGATATACACCGATGTTCTAATCATAATACTGTTTTTAGTTTAAATAAATAATAAACTATGTTTTTCTGAGGTAGTATGATAAAGGTTTATACGAATAGATCTAAATCTCTCCTTTTGTTTATACCAGAAGGGTAGCTAGTTTGTAAAGTTAAGATCCAAAAGATCTCTCTCTTATCTAGGATCATTTCCCTATTTCCTCCTCTGCTCCACACTGGTACAAAATCTATGCCCTGCACCATTAGGGCATTAACATCTGCATTATGATTTTGTTTAAAATGTCTCGCTACTGGTGTGTCTGAGCTTTCATCCTCAATACTGCGGAGGTGCTCAAGAAATCTCTCTTTGAGTGGTCTGGTTGTTTTTCCTGTATATTGCTTAAAACAGATTTTGCATGTTAATAAATATATTACATGTGTAGTTGAGCAGTTAATAGCATATTTAATTTTATGTTGTTTGTTGGTTATCGTTGACAAACACGCATCTCCTTCTTTAACAAAGTTACATGTCCTACATATAGGCCTCCTACACTTGAAAAACCCTTTCTTTCTTTGTAGCCAATTCTTGTTAGTTATAGGTTTCAATTCTGATGGTGACAAGTAGTTTGACAAAGTTTTTCCTCTTTTGGATATATAGTTGCAGCCTCCCTGCATAATTTCTTTGAGAATGGGGTCAGAATATAGTATTGGTATGGAATTACGTACTATATTGCAGATTTTATTATATTCCAAACTATAGTTGGTAATAAATTTAAGTTTATTATGATGTTTATCGGTATTTTTCTTTTTATGCGTGTTTAGAAGTTGCTCTCTAGGTATATTATCTATGCTGCTTTTTGCTTTCTTTAATACCTCATCTTTAAAACCTCTGTCTTTTAATCTTTCTAGAGTAATCACAGCATGTCTTTGATATTCTTTTTCATCGGTGCAATTGCGTTTTAATCTAATTAGCTCCCCCTTAGGGATAGCTTCAATAACATGCTTAGGGTGACAAGAATCATATTTTAAAGTGGTATTTCCTGCAGTTGGTTTCCTAAATAGGGTGGTGTTTAGATTGTTTGTATTCTCATCTATGTAAATATTGAGATCTAAAAAATTAACATTAGTAGAGCTGTAATCACTTGTAAATTGAATACCACATTCATTATGGTTGAGGTATTGACAAAAAATTTTGATCTCTGAATCATCTCCATCAAATACAAACAGTAGATCATCTATGTATCTAAAAAATGATACAATGTGGTTTTTGTATGGATTTCTATCTCCAAAAACGTGGAACAGCTCCCACCAACCCATAAAAAGGTTGGCGTACGAGGGGGCAAACTTGGCCCCCATAGCTGTTCCACGCTTCTGGAGATAGAAATTGCTACCAAATTTGAAAAAGTTGTGTGTTAGCAAATACTCTATAGAACTCATGAGAAAAACTTTTGTTGCTGCTTCGTAACTGCTATAATTATCCAAAAAGAATTCTATTGCTGTTAAGCCTTTTTCATGTAATATTGAGGTATACAAAGATGATACGTCTGCAACAACTAATTTGTAGGATGATTTCCACTGTGTGTTATGTAGTTTTTTCAATAAAGCTGTAGTATCCTGAATGTAACTAGGTAAATTTCTTACTAACGGTTGCAGGAAGGAATCAACTAGCTATATGTTTGATACCATTTTAGACATTAATAGGTTTGTACGTAAAATCACACTACGCAGGCATTTTTATTCTGCCATAGATGAAGAACAACCACATAACACTGATCTCAATGAGGTCATCAGCACCACAAATCAACTAGAAACAGATAACATACAATTTGCAGATTGGTGCAGCATATATGATCTTGAGAAACTTGAGCAAGATAACCAGAGAGAAAGGCTAGGTTTACCTAATGATAAAAGTGTTTCTCTTGATCATATAAAAAATAAAAGTTCTTTTTATCCTACTCAAATGAGACCTAAAGTCCTAGATATCTTTCAAAGAACTATCGAAGACAAGTTGAGAACTCTAGATAAAAACAATAGAGACAAAACTAAACAAAAATATAGAAATAAACCCAATTTAACACATGCAGAGAAAGAAGCTTTAAACACATTAACAAATAATGAAGAACTAATCATAAGGCAGTCAGACAAAGGCGGTAATGTGGTTGTGTTAAATAGAACAGATTATGTAGCTGAAGCATCTAGACAACTGAATGAGAGGGAAGTATATGAAAAATTAAAAGAAAATCCCACTAAGAAATTTAAGGAAAAACTAATGGAGATAGTTTATTATGCAAGGCAAAATAATATCATTACTCAATCTATACAGGAAGCCTTAGTCGTGGAGTCTCCAGTTACTCCAATTTTTCATTACTTTCCGAAGATTCACAAAGATCCTATTTCACCTCCAGGAAGGCCAATTATCGCTGGCATTGGCTCATTGAATGAGTCACTCTCAGAGCTAGTTAATTCCTTCCTGCAACCGTTAGTAAGAAATTTACCTAGTTACATTCAGGATACTACAGCTTTATTGAAAAAACTACATAACACACAGTGGAAATCATCCTACAAATTAGTTGTTGCAGACGTATCATCTTTGTATACCTCAATATTACATGAAAAAGGCTTAACAGCAATAGAATTCTTTTTGGATAATTATAGCAGTTACGAAGCAGCAACAAAAGTTTTTCTCATGAGTGCTATAGAGTATTTGCTAACACACAACTTTTTCAAATTTGGTAGCAATTTCTATCTCCAGAAGCGTGGAACAGCTATGGGGGCCAAGTTTGCCCCCTCGTACGCCAACCTTTTTATGGGTTGGTGGGAGCTGTTCCACGTTTTTGGAGATAGAAATCCATACAAAAACCACATTGTATCATTTTTTAGATACATAGATGATCTACTGTTTGTATTTGATGGAGATGATTCAGAGATCAAAAATTTTTGTCAATACCTCAACCATAATGAATGTGGTATTAAATGTACAAGTGATTACAGCTCTACTAATGTTAATTTTTTAGATCTCAATATTTACATAGATGAGAATACAAACAATCTAAACACCACCCTATTTAGGAAACCAACTGCAGGAAATACCACTTTAAAATATGATTCTTGTCACCCTAAGCATGTTATTGAAGCTATCCCTAAGGGGGAGCTAATTAGATTAAAACGCAATTGCACCGATGAAAAAGAATATCAAAGACATGCTGTGATTACTCTAGAAAGATTAAAAGACAGAGGTTTTAAAGATGAGGTATTAAAGAAAGCAAAAAACAGCGTAGATAATATACCTAGAGAGCAACTTCTAAACACGCATAAAAAGAAAAATACCGATAAACATCATAATAAACTTAAATTTATTACCAACTATAGTTTGGAATATAATAAAATCTGCAATATAGTACGTAATTCCATACCAATACTATATTCTGACCCCATTCTCAAAGAAATTATGCAGGGAGGCTGCAACTATATATCCAAAAGAGGAAAAACTTTGTCAAACTACTTGTCACCATCAGAATTGAAACCTATAACTAACAAGAATTGGCTACAAAGAAAGAAAGGGTTTTTCAAGTGTAGGAGGCCTATATGTAGGACATGTAACTTTGTTAAAGAAGGAGATGCGTGTTTGTCAACGATAACCAACAAACAACATAAAATTAAATATGCTATTAACTGCTCAACTACACATGTAATATATTTATTAACATGCAAAATCTGTTTTAAGCAATATACAGGAAAAACAACCAGACCACTCAAAGAGAGATTTCTTTATTCTGTAAGTTTACTGTCTCTTTAAAAGCTCATCATTAAAAGATAATATTGCATATTTCATAATCCAATGTTCTTCACATAGCAGAATATGTTCAATTTATTCTTAAAAATATATTTCAATATAAATCTGATGGATTTTTGCACAAATATATATTTAAACTATACTGTATGTATACTTTATTATAGGTATAGATATATACATAAATATATGTCTATATCTATTTTAAAATACATAGAACATTTTCTTCTATTTGAAGAACATTGGCATGTATAATATTTACAGTAAATACACAGTATAACACTTTATGAAATATGAACATTGCATAGTTAGGATTTTACATGTTTTCATCTAATTGACTGCAAAGGGCTCCATATATACAGCATATATAAATACGTATATACGCATATAAATACATAAATACATATGCATACATATATATATTCATACATATAGATATTAATTCATATGTATGTATCTCTATGGGAAAGCCCTTTGCACCCCATTTTTTTCTAACACCTTACACCTTCTAACTTTAAGTCCTTATAGCTTTTTAATGCATTTTATTTTAGGAATATTTTTTTATCAGACAGTGTTATTATTAGTTTAACTGTTAATTTATTCTTGATGTGTTTTGTGCAACTTTTTATTTGAGCGTAACAGTTGACAGAGCTCTAAAGTCAGGGTAATCATTCTAGCGTAAATCACAACTGCGATTGCTCATTCTCATTTATTTTTAACTTGTAATACTAGCGGAATTTAACTTGCGTGCAAACGGCCGTGAATACCCAATATCGCTTGTGTACAAACGATAGGACACCACACGTTATCTGTCCTTGAGTATGTAAATGGAGGTGGGGTGCGCATTTTATTAGAAACAAGTTTGCTAATATATGTGTATATACAATGGTTCTTTTCAAAATCAAAATTCATTTGTTTACATTTTAATCTTAAGTTTTATTTCTTTTTAAGTAAATAAACAAAAAAAGAAGGGGTTAGGTAGTAGGGCAACCAACACTGATGTTTTTATATAACCCTGTAGTTTGAGGCTAATATACACAACCGTATTTTACCGGTTGTAATAGAATATCAAAGTTTTGTTTTTTTGTTTTTGCTTCCGGAAGAAAGGTCTATGTGCATTTTCTCCTGTTTGTGTATTAGGAAGTTAAGAGAGCTAGTGTACCAGTTACCTAACACAGAAGGCTGACAAGCTCTCTATCAGGCCTAGGAGAAATATTTTTCACCTCATAAGATAACATTAGTTTGTTTAAGTTTTAAATTGTCTTTAAGGGTTATCAATAACTACCATCTGAATTGTATACCATTCTGCGCCCCCTCCACTGTGATTTTATCACGTATTAGATCTCTACCAGGCCTAGTGCTTGTACTGTACAAAGGGAAAATACATTCAATTCTGTGTTTACATAAATCCTGTTGTTGACCACTGATCTAAAAGAAACATACCACTTGCAGCTTAATTGTAATTCTTATTTAGTAGTAGTGCATTAATTTAGCTTGTCAAACATACAATGTAGTACAATATTACATAATTCCAGGGAATTAAATCACTACATGTATATGGGACCTAATAGCATCCCTATCTGCTCAAAGGCAGCTTCTTGCCTGCAAGCAACCAGGTGAGTCCTTTCTGCTAAGCTCTGAGTGAGAATTTCTAAGTAAACACAACAATTAAATCACAAAAATTTATGTGTTCAAAGGCATCCTCAAACCTGCAAGATTCCAGTCCATAAAGTCCATTTCCTGACTCAAAACCCTACACTAAAAACATTATAATTATATAAACCAATCTATAAATTACATTCAAAAGTTAATCCGACTCATACTTCTCCATTTATATGTCTTACTTAAAAGGGATATTCCAGTCAAAATTTAAATGCACATAGAAGAAATAAATCTTCGAATAGAAACATAATTGCAATATACAAGTATTAGCAAAAATGTTTATAGTAAAAGTTATTGTTTCAGTTAACACTTTTCTCTGCATGTACATGCGAAGCATAGTTAGATATTCTCAGTGTGCCAGCATTTTAAATATTGCAGCTGCTCAGAGTGCCAGTGAGGCTTGTATCATGTCATAAATTAACAAACCGAGTCTTACCAGATGGATGGTACAAGCACCTTAGGATCTCTGAGCAAGTGCTGTGTTTAAAATGCTGGTGCACGGTGCATACTTAAATACACTTTTGAATCAGTTATAGCTTTAATTGAAATAATTTTTGCTAATACATGTATAATACAAAAATTCTTCTATTTAAATCTGTTATACACCCATTTGCATTCCAATTTTGTCTGGAATGTCCCTTTAATGCAGCACAATTATGTATTTTCTTATTTTTCAGTCTGCAGACAGGCATAGTCATGGGGTAGATATAAAGGTTACTCCAGAAACTGGTCTTTCTGTTCTAAATATATTGGTAAACAGCAAAAAAAAGTTTTGTTGAGTGTTGTCATTGCAAAGCTTGCACTAATGACACCTTTAAAATAATGTATTTATCTACAAACAGAACATTAGATCATAATTTAAAAATTCTTAAACGACCAGACCTGATCATGATTTGCCCATGTGGTAAAATCTATGTGGGCAGAATAATGAGTGAATTGAGAACTAGAGTATTAGAACACCATGGCCCCATTTAGCAGAGTTCTCTGGTGCCATTAACAGGTATTTTATCTTTATTCATCCTACTGATATGTTTAATATACATTTATTTATCAATGCCTCCACAAACAAGCGGTTACAGCAGGTGAATGTATTTATTTATTTTGAAATCAGTATCTCCATAGCGCTTGAATGAGATTTCTCCTCAGTTTTATATGATTATATCGAACATATAATTTTTTATGTGATATCATTTTTACAAGCTCTCTCTTTAGAATTGCCATTCTTTTAGATGGATGCTCAGGTAAATATAATTTGTTGCACTGATGGGAGGTTTCCTAAAAAATGACAAATAGAATATTAGAAATATCACATATTGTGATTGGTTAACAACTATAGTATTTAACTGCTTTATTGTCTCTACTGTTGTGATATATGGATTATTAAATCTGGTGTTTAAATATAATTTATAGTCTGACAAAAATGCAAATAAAGTCTTTCTTAGATTTTTTTATGATATTTTTTAGTTTATAACGTTTCCCTTGCTGATATTGCTATAATATTAAGATATATTGTAAAATGAGTGTTGTGAACAAAGTAGTCATTTATTACACTTTGAAACTTTTGGAGAAATTTACTTCTAAATAATTTCCCTATTCTAGTTCTGTTTAAATGAATTATTAAGGGAATAACAATTTTAAATAGTATGCAAGAGATTAATAAGAAAATAATAGATAACTGATTTTACTTTAATTTAGCACAGTGATAAGCTACCAATGCTGTAAACCAGGTTTCCATAACAACAATTGCCATCATTAATTTAGTGGATTTCTTAGATTAGTCTATTGTTAATGGGTAAAAATAGATTCTTGTTTTTATGAGAGTAGCAAATATAAGAATCAGACATATAGCTATACAAAGAGAAATATAGCTTTATAACAGCCTTTAATTCAGACATTGAATTTAACTTTGCAATATGTGGAGTATTGTGTAATATGTAACCATGAAGATGACTGCTTATAACTTGACAACAAGCAGCACCTTCTTAAATTGCCCTGATGATGTGACATTAAGTAATGAAATGCATCAGTGAATGTGGCTTCAATGCCAAAGTGTACCTTGGAATTTGCATCATTTGTCATTAACTTTCCATCTGGCTCTCATGACACTGAAAATTTTAATTTCTTCCTTTTTTTTTTTTTACAATTAATTTTCAGCAAATCTTTTAATTCAGAAGTTTAAGCTAAAAACATGTGATTCCTATGTCATTAATTTTCCCAATTATAAGCACACACAAATACTTTACATTTTTGTAGCACGGTTTTTAAAGGCACATCACTATGGTACTAGTAGTGTTTGCCCCCAAAAAAACTTACAGCTAGATTACGAGTTTTGAGCGCTATAGGGAAATTAAAGAATGCAACAAAAAAGGAGTTATTTAATCCCATATAGCGCTGCCATTACAAGTTTTAAAAAAAAAACAGGCTTGTGCGGGCGATATGGGTTTTTTAAGTTCCATACTGCACCAAAAACAAGCGCTGATTTGACGTGCTCGTGCACACTTTCCCCATAGACATCAATGGGGAGAACAGGTCAGAAAAAACCTAACACCTGCGATCGCGGAAAGAAAAGCTCCATAACACAGCCCCATTGATGTCTATGGGAAAAAAGAAAATATGGTTTAAACCTAACACCCTAACATAAACCCTACGTCTAAACACCCCTAATCTGCTGCCCCCAACATCACCGGCACCTACATAATGTTATTAACCCCTAATCTGCCGCTTCCGAAATCACCACCACCTAAATAAAGTTATTAACCCCTAATCTGCCGCTCCCGATATCGCTGCCACTATACTAAAGTTATTAACCCCTATTCTGCCACACCCCAACATCGCCCACACTATAATAAATATATAACCCCCATTCCACTGCTTCCCGACATCACTGCAACTAAATAAAGCTATTAACCCCTAAGCCTCTGGCCTACCACATCACTACCACTAAATAAACCTATTAAACCCTAAACCGCCAGCCCCCCAAATCACAAAAACCTAAATTAAACTATTAATCTCTAACCTAAAAAAAAAAACTAACACTAACCCCAAGATGATCCACTTACAGTTTTTGAATCCTGCTTGAACGATCTTTATCCAGGCCGCGAGAAGTCTTCATCCAGGAAGCCTCTTCAATCTTCATCTTGGCGGTGAAGTCCTCATCCAAGCGGCAAGAAGTCTTCATCCAGGCGACCTCTTCTATCTTGATCCCGGCGGCGCAGAGCGGGTCCATCCTGAAGACATCCGGTACAGAGCATCCTCTTCATACGGTGGCCGCCGTACACTGAATCTTCAATGCAAGGTACACGATCCAAGATGGCGTCCCTTGCATTCCTTGCATTAATAAATAATATAGACATAATATACTGATAATACATAATACTAACATAATATACTATATCAGTAGTGGGATACTCCAAATTAAGAACTATACTGTCAGTATAGAAAAAAATATATTTTGATTCTCATATATGTATACCTATAACTACACTCAACTTTAACTAGCAATTCAAGCTAGATTAATAGGGTAGGAAGATAAATCTATATATTAAAACACTACTTTATATGTGTGTATTAATTAATTTGATTTTATGTTAAAGAGGTTTGGAGACCATTCGAGACTTAAAGAATTTTGAGGTATTATAATTTTTACATTTAGGATTTTAAATATCCAATTATGGATTTATATATGTGTATAGTTCAATAAAACCTGTCCAATACTAAGGCTCTATATATATGTAAACAAGGTGGGTAGGAGAATAAAGGGGAATTCACATGGCATTAATAAACCAATATTTAAATATCTTTTAGCACCAAATATAGTAAATACCAATCCATTATTGTATATTATGGGGACTAAATCCCTATTACTAAATAGATGTCCCTGCATCTCAAGATTAGAAAATACAGTAAATACCAACCCATATTAATTTGTAGCTAGATGTATATTTAATGAACAAATGCATCCACATCTAGCCTCTTATTAATCCCATAGGGGACTCTAGTGTTCAGTTCTATTATCCAAAAAACTTCTCTTTTTAATAGAAGATCAGTTCTATTACCCCTTCTAGCTGTTTTTTGTATACTGTCTATACCAATGAATGAAAAATGTTTGGTTCCTTTACCATGTAGTCTAAAATGTTTAGCTACGGGGGTCTTAGGTTCTTTATCTTCTAGGGATAGGAGATGCTGTCTGATCCTCTCTTTCAAAGTTCTATTGGTGATCCCTACATATTGTAAAAGGCAACATTGACAGGTGATCAGATATATAACAAATTGCGAGGTACAGTCTATCCCGCTTCTAATATCGTATATTTTTCCTGTATTCGTAGAGCTAAAGGTTTTATCTTTTCGAGTAAATGTACAACTTTTACAAGGTATATGGCCACATTTATAGAAGCCATTAGTAGAGTTAAGCCACTTCGATTTTGATTTGATTATTTCTCTATCTGACATATCTCTTTTAGTAATCTCTCCCAGAGTTTGTGCCCTTCTTGCTATGAATTTAAATTTTTTATTATTGGTAATAAATTTGAGATTATCATCCACATGTAATATGGGTAAATTTCTAGAAATGATGTCACATATTTCATTATATTGTAAGCTGTATTTAGTAATAAATAATATATTATCATCCTGTATTCTTGTGCTCTTTGTGTTCCGAAAAAGCGTGGTCCTAACAATTTTAGATACTTGTAGTTGTATTTGTAAGGGACTATTTCTATTATAACCTTTCAATGTTAATCTTTCAGTCAGTTCATCTGCCTGTTTAAGATACATAGCCATGATGGAACAATTTCTGCGTATTCTCAAATACTGACCCTTTGGTATGCCTTTCTTAACATGTGGTATATGACAAGAGTTTGCATGTAGTATTGTGTTTTTAGCTAGTGGTTTCCTATATATTGAGGTCATTATTTGATTGTCAGTATCTATATTGAGATTAATATCAATCTATTTCAGTCTTATTGGTAAGGCTAGTAAACTTGAGATTGAACGTATTGGCATTCATATATTCAAGAAAATTATCTACAGTATAAGTGCCTTCATTCTTCCATATTATTATCAAATCATTGATGAATCTCCCATACATAATTAAATTGTCTGCAAAGGGACAGTGGTCAGAAAAAATTCAACAATATTCAAGCCAGCCCATATAGATATTAGCAAACCAGGGGCAAATTTGGCCCCCATGGCCGTA
This sequence comes from Bombina bombina, assembly GCF_027579735.1. Classification (NCBI taxonomy): domain Eukaryota; kingdom Metazoa; phylum Chordata; class Amphibia; order Anura; family Bombinatoridae; genus Bombina; species Bombina bombina. The sequence goes on along the minus strand of NC_069500.1, from coordinate 462,132,030 downwards.
CCACTCTTTTGTAAATAATATTCTCCTCTGTAGACAAAATAATTATGAGATAGTAAAAATTATGTGATTGTTGTGATAAATGTTACTGTCATAATCAGTGTGTCTGTATAACATATTAGATAGGGATTCAAGTCCCACGTTGTGAGGTATGTTAGAGTACAGGGATGTTACATCTATTGTTAGCCAAAGGTATTGTTCTTTCCATGCTATACCTGTAAGTTGTTGTATTAAATGAGAACTGTCTCTACTATAAACTGGGAGTGCTAAAACAACAGGTTGTAATATATGGTCTAGCCATTCTCCTAATCTCTCACAAAGTGAGCCATTACTAGCCACTATTGGCTTCCCTGGGGGATTTATAGTGGTTTTATGAATCTTGGGTGTGATCCTAAAGTATGGTATTCTAGGGTCTTCAACTAGTAAATAATCCACCAATTCCTTATCCATAAAGTTGTTTTCCAATGCAGTATCTAACAAAGACATCATGATCTGTCTGTAGGGCAAATTTGGGTTATAAGATAATTTAGTATATAACTTATCATTATTTAGTTGTGACATAACTTCATTATGATATTTTTCCTTATCCAGGATAACAACAGCTCCTCCTTTGTCCGCCTGAGTGATGAGGATGTCTTTGTTATTTTTTAAAGAATATAATGCTCTCCTCTCAGCTCTGGAGAGATTGTCTCTTAATTTATATGTCTCAGTCTGTATTTGTTGGTTAAGGGATATAAGATCTCTTTCATTGGCCCTTTGATACATGTCTATATGACTGTCACGACTGTTAGGGATAAAAATACGATTTATCTTTAAAGTTAAATTTGTGATCAGGAGTGATTTGTTGATGTGTAGTGGCTTGTGCAGATAAAGTAATGAGATGTGTAAGATCTTTTAATTCTGTGTATTGTAAACCTACTGAGGGAAAAAGTGAGGTTGATTTTGGTGGAAGTGCAGAAATTTCTGTATCTATATTAGAAAAATGTTTCTTTAGTACAATTTTGCGTATATAATTATTCACATCTAAAATTGTGTGAAATAAATCAAAATTAGTGATTTGAGAAAAACTTAAACCTTTATTCAATAGTGTCAACTGTGCTTAACTTAATTCATATTTTGAGAGGTTAACAACAGCTCCTATTTTTTGTAATTTTTCCGTATTCTGCTGGGGTACCTGAAATTGTCCTCTCCCTTTTTTGGCGTGCTAGTCTGTTGGGGTAATTGGACAAGTGTCTTAAGGTCTTGTCTTATAGGTAAATTACAATTACTAGGTCCTGGTGTCTCTTCAGTTTGGTCACTTTCTACTGATGTAGTTGGATCAATGTCCTGATGGTCAGTGTCTATATTAGAGAATGTAACTTTCTTAGATTGGTGTCTTTAATGTCTTTTATGTTTCTTGTTTTTATTTTTGTTTGTATTTTTATGTGTCTTGTCTGTCTTGGTGTCAGAGTTAGTGTTATCTTTAGTAGTGTGATAGTTCTTTCTAATACTATTTTGCCATGAATAAACAATATCTAACTCAGAGTCATAATCTTTGACATCCCTTTGATATTTTTTCACTTTTCTTTCAGACAAGTCTGAATCAAGTTTGTTAATAGTTTCATTTAATTGTAGTTGATAATCACTATATTGTTTGGTTTTATCAAAAGGTTTGAGCAAGCCAAACAATCTGTCTATCTCAAGTAATATAGTGTCTCTCTCATTCTTTTTATGTTTGACCAACTGTTTCATACATATTATGGAACAGTTGGTTAAATTAGTGTTCCATTCTTCCATAAATTCAGGTATAGTCAGTGGAAAAGTGGGGAATTTTTTCATTCTGAGTCCCCTGGGTACTCTATTTTCAACAATATACAATTCAAGAAATTCTATATCCCACCATAAATTAGTCTCTCTAAATCTCAAGTTCTCTAAAGAAGAGAACACCATAGATAAATCTTCCTCACATATGGAGTCTGAAATCTGAGTCTGTCCCTTTAAGGCATTCACCATTATGAGCTTACGTTTGGTTAAATCTATAACCCCTGTGGGTATGTGTTCAGTAGCCATTATTGTGGTGAACTAAGATTACACATACAAATAAATGTATCTATAAATGTAACAGTCTTAGTAAAGTATATCCTATCTGTTAGGTGTATACTCAACAAGCATATAGAAGTAAAATGACTAGTTACTTAATTATATAGAATATATAATTGCCAGAAGTGGAAATAAACCAAAGTGTATAAATAGTTAGTACACAAGTATATACGAACAGCACAGTGGTGAACAACTAAGGAGCTTAAATCTAATGCCCAGAGTAAGAATCTTAGATTCAATGCAACAAGAGAAAATATGTGGCAATGAAAATAAGCTCAGAATACGTCCTGAATATAGAACAGTTCTTAGTAATTGAGTAACAGTCCAATGCTAAACCAATGGTGGACCTCGTATGTGTAGATATATATATATATAAGAATTATCCGGTCTCAAATAAGTAAGTCCCAAAGCAATATCCAGGCTGTAAGGTCCGGTGACCAAGTAGCACTATTAAGTCTTTATATTGACAGATAAATGTGGGAGAAGTCCCGAACTGAATTGGTTTATGTTTCCCAACTCTGTATTTATCAGTTCATGGAACAGTGATAATCTTTCATATGCAATAGGGTTTTCTATCCAGGTAGAGCAGTCTCTCACTCACCATTTGACTAGTATGGTTTCAAAGTAGATCCTTAACCAGTATGTAGTCGTCAGGTATAGCCCCGGCGTCTTCTACACTGGCTGCTGATTCATCACAATGATGTCAACGCGCCTGCGTCTTGGGGGTGGGTCCTCCAAGTCCGACCAGGAGCTGAGTACGTGACCGGCAACAGGAAAGTAGATGAACCACAGCAATAGCTATAAGGTGAGTGACGAGTTAGACCGTCCTCCAAGAATATAACTGTTCAGGCAGTTGTTGCACAGGCAGCGTGATGTAACGGCTCTCAGCAGCCGTCTAAGTAATCCAAAGAAAAAACAAAAGCAAACACTACTCAGGCGATCCAAGTGCTGGTATAATCAATAACGTTTATTCATCCAGAATGAAGGACATAGTCAGACAAAAGTAACACCTGACATGTTTCGCGCAGGCGTACCTGCGCTTCATCAGAGGTGATTAAACACCACAGGTGAGTCCCTATTTAAGCTGAGCTGAACCAATAGGGTAAAAGTAAATCTTACACACCCCCATAAATCTAGGAGTGATGAATACATATTAACCCATCAAAGGATACAGCTATACATTCATATATATATATAATAACACACTGCAATGGAACATTAGCTATGTAAGTACTAGTTAGTAACAATATATTAATAAGAATGAACATAAAAGTAAAAATAAAAATAAAACTATTTTAAACATTCCAAAGTAACATAAAAACTAATAATACAGAATAAAATAAGCAGACATAATATACAAATAATAAATATAGGTTATTACATACATCTCTTATTACATTTTTCAGCTAACACTTAATCTTGTGAGAAATACGCACTGCTCTGTCATATGACGTATACCACATAATGCACAACAAAAACACAGCTCAAATGTACTAACAACAATCACGCAACATAGCAAATACGCATTACACATTCACAATTGGAAAAGAAAAAGATTAAACATGATTTACACTAAACGAGGAATACATAAATACCTTACGATCTTGCAACACGGAACAAAACAACATGAAAAACGAATTGCACACTCATACACAAACAAAACATTCGCATTCAAGATTACGGAACATTAGTGCAAAGAAACATTTACACCACTTCACAAATACGACACCATCACAAATATGTATTTACATTTACAGATAATTTTTTAGGACAATGTTATGCAAAACGATCACTATGACATCATCACATTATACACATTCCACAAATACTAACTCAATATGAGCATGCGCAAATTCACACAACTAATACACATTGCACACATACTAATTACTAACAAAGCACACCTGAACATACTTTACTTGGCAAACCGGTACATCATTAAACATTTACATAGGGTATATAAGCACGCCACAAGCATGGCTTCTTTGACTGTGTTGCTGAAGGATTTTTGGAGATTAGAGAGTTATTGTTATTGTGAGATTTAGTGAGTGAGTTAGTTAGTGGTAGTGTGAGATAGTGAGTTAGTTAGTGGTAGTGTGATAGAGTGAGATAGTTAGTGGTATTGTGAGATTTAGTGAGTGAGTTAGTGGTAGTGTGAGATAGTGAGTTAGTTAGTGGTAGTGTGAGATAGTGAGTTAGTTAGTGGTAGTGTGAGATAGTGAGTTAGTGGTAGTGTGAGAGAGTGAGATAGTTATTGGTATTGTGAGATTTAGTGAGTGAGTTAGTGGTAGTGTCAGATAGTGAGTTAGTTAGTGGTAGTGTGAGATAGTGAGTTAGTGGTAGTGTGAGATAGTGAGAGAGCGGTAGTGAGCGAGAGTTTGTTTGGGTGAGTGTGCGAGTGGTTTTTCTGAATACTTAACACATTTACATGCAAACACATTCAATACATACATACACTTATCAATAACACTACATACACTACATACCCCATCCCCTCTCATACTACACTCCATACACCATTCCCTTTGATTCCATACCCTATTCCCTGTAAATCCATACCCCATTCCTTTTCATCCCATACCCATTCCCTTTAAGCCCATACTCCATTCCCTGTAAGCCCAAACCCATCCCATAGTTAGATTTTGTTTACTTATCCTCATTTTAGTCTTTTTCTACATTTTTGTCTGTTTAATACTCCTTACCCTCTTTTATTTATATCCCTTTCACACTTTGAGCACTTTTTTTTTTAATTTTTTTTATTTATTTTGACCCCCTTTCATTTGGGCACATTCACTTTTTGTTTGAGTATGTCGGGAGGTTGGGATAGGGGGCAGATTAGCCCGCAGCTATTAGAGCTCATCAGGCAGGAGTTTAGAGAGGAGATTGTAGAGGAGGATAGGCAGGAGGTCAGGCAGGAGAGGGGGAGGGTGAGGGTGAGAGGGAGAGGAACAGGACAGGAAGGGGGACAGGAAGGGGGAGAGGTAGGGGGAGAAGAAGGGGGGAGGAAGTGGTGGGTGGACCCGGCCACCTTGTTCAAGATGAACAAGTGGCTGGGCCCAGTGGCAGCCAGCGTAGAGCTTCACAGTCTGGGAAACAGAGGCTCACATCACAGGGGAAAGCCAAGCTGACTAGGGAGGCGAGATATACTATGGAGGAGAAGGAGGCCCTCATAGAGGCTTATATGGAGGGGGCTAGGAGGCTGCAGGCTCAGAAGGCCGCCCCTAGGGAGAAGAGGAAGCTATGGCTGGAGATCAGGGATGCCGTTAATGCAGTGCGGGTCCAGAACAGGGATGTTGAGTCTATAAAGCATCACTACCGGGACTGCAAAATGGAACTCAAAAGAAAGCTCTCGAACCAATATCTAACAGGGACCGGTGGCGGTCCTGAAATCATCGTCAAATTTTTCCGATGGGAGGAAATGTTTCGTCCCAGCATTTCCGAGGTGGCCATAGTCGGTATCGGAGGAGTCGATACCAGGAACCTGCCACTCTCATCTTCCAGTAAGCTCATTTAATAATCTCTTTACATCAAAAATAAAGAATGTATTTAAGGAAAAGCAATTACGCTTTTTTAGACATTATTACCTAAACGCATTCACAATTACCTTGCGAAAGTTGCATTTCACGAAAAGCCATCACATTAGTATCTTTACAGATAAGGTGTGCATTTAATCAGACTGAAAACAAATGCAAAAACACATTCAGATTGACCATATAGATATCAGAAACACGGTTTGGAAAATGCGGAAATCGTATTGATTGTTGTATTTGAAAGTGGATTAATGAGGCTGCATTTGTAATTCTATTCTAAGCAAAAGCATATACATCTTTATTTGGAACAGTGCTAATATCTCAATTTCTTTCTTTTTACAATATACAGAGTCTGAGCCCGGGGAGGAGGCATCACAGCACCCACAGGCTCCTCCTTCACCCAGGTATGAGAGTGGTGGAGATGACTAGACACCTCGGGGAGACATGGAAGACATCCCTCTATCCTCATCCTCATCCTCTGAAGAAGCCCCAGCAACCCCTCCTGCACCAGCAGCCCCTCCTGCACCAGCAGCCAGCCCTGCACCAGCAGCCCGCCGTGCACCAGCAGCTACTCAGGAGGAGATAGCAGAGCTGCAGATATTAAGAGATTTTCTTAAAGAGATGCGTGCCTCCCGGATGGAAAATGCGGAAAGCAGAATCCAGTTGACGGAAGCAATAAATGAGATTCGACAAGACCAAAGAGAGCTTATCCAAGACCAAAGAGAGCTTGTCCAAGACCAAAGACATCTTATCTAAGACCAAAGAGAGATCTTGCATACTCTGAAAGATATATTGCAGGTCCTCCGGGAGTCGCATAACGTACCATCTGCTGCTGGGCCATCTGATCCTGGGCCATCTGCTGCTGGACCATCTGCTCCTGGCTCTACTCCATCTCCTCCAAAATCTCTTCCTCAGCCGGGTGATCCCAGTACTCCTCCTTCCCCTCTTCCCCAAACATCTCTGAAGAGAACTCGTCGGAGGGAGCAGTTGCCCCCCCCAGAGCCTCAGTCTCGTGGGAAGAGGGGAAGGAAGAGGAAGTATGTTTTTATATATATATATATATATATATATATATATATATATAGATAGATATATATAGATAGATAGATAGATATCTAGTTATTTAATGTGTAATGGATAGGTATGTGATGATGTGGTCTTCTTACACTTGTGGAGCACACTCTGTATATAATCTGCTTCTATGGGACCGGGTCCATGGAGGCAGATTGTTTGTAGAGTGTGTTTTACAAGTGTGTGGACACCACATCATCACATACCTATCCTTGTTGATTACATTGATTGGTTTCTGTGATGTGATGTCCAAACTGTTTCCCTAATCTCAAACAAAATGACCATTACAATTATACATGATGGCATATCACTGTTTTGTTGCCAACAACACAGCTTAAAGGGACAGTCATAACATTAATTATTGTTGGTTACAAAGAAAACACTTTATTACAAATTATCAAGTTTTTAAAAACCAGACTTTTTTTTACTTCTGTGATTAACCTTGTATCTATGCCTCTGAAAAATGACCAATTATTTCAGTTCTTTTGACGGACTGCCATTTCAGCCCATCACTGATCAATCCAGGGTAACTTTACTGCATGAGCTCAATGTTTTCAATATGAAACACAAAAAATAATGCCCTCTAGTAGTCAAAATGCATTCAGATTAGATGCACTTTTCAAGGTCTAAGAAATGAGCAGATGAACCTCCTAGGTTTAACTATCAACTAAGAATGCTAAGAGAAATAAGATAAATTGGTGATAAACGTTTGAGATATATTGTATTAAAATTGCATTTTTGGAGATTAAAATCCTTACTGTTTTGCTTGACTGTCCCTTTAAACAAGAACATATGCTAACATATACTAATCCTTAGGGATTGTTGGTATATCTACATGTACTTGTTCAAATAAGAAACTATTTGAATAGGATACTAAGCCTGTATGCCATATTTCAATCGACGTGTTAAATTAAGTCTTTTTTCTTAAAGATCCATTATAGTGTTTGACATTTCACTTAGAAGGAATATGGTTTCATGTCCTTTTAAGAGTTACATTAGAAATATATCCTCACAGTAGTGATGTCGTGAATAGTTCGCCGGTGAATAGTTCCCGGCGAACATAGCTTGTTCGCGTTCGCCGCGGCAGGCGAACATATGCGATGTTCGATCCGCCCCCTATTTGTCATCATTGAGTAAAACTTTGACCCTGTACCTCACAGTCAGCAGACACATTCCAGCCAATCAGCAGCAGACCCTCCCTCCCAGACCCTTCTACCTCCTGGAAAGCATCCATTTTAGATTCATTTGGAAGCTGCATTCTTAGAGAGAGGAGGGACAGTGTAGCTGCTGCTGATTTAATAGGGAAATCGATAGCTAGGCTAGTGTATTCAGTGTCCACTACAGTCCTGAAGGACTCATCTGAACTCTGCTGTAAGGACAGCACCCCAAAAAGCCCTTTTTAGGGCTACAACATCAGTTTGCTTTTTTTTTTGACTGTTTTATAATAGCAGTCAGCTTCCTTCACACGTGTGCGTTTCAGTACCTGCCAGGGCACAGTGTCACCCCAGTGCAACTCATATCTGGTGTAACAGTAGTGTACTTTTAAAAAAAACAACACTTTTTTGACTGTTTTATAATAGCAGTCAGTTTCCTTCACACGTGTGCGTTTCAGTGCCTGCCAGGGCACAGTGTCACCCCAGTGCAACTCATATCTGGTGTAACAGTAGTGTACATTTAAAAAAAATACACTTTTTTGACTGTTTTATAATAGCAGTCAGTTTCCTTCACACGTGTGTGTTTCAGTGCCTGCCAGCCCAGGGCACAGTGTCACCCCAGCGCAACTCATATCTGGTGTAACAGTAGTGTACATTTAAAAAAACAACAGCACTTTTTTTATTTTTTTATAATAACAGTCAGTTTCCTTCACACGTGTACGTTTCAGTGCCTGCCAGGGCACAGTGTCATCCCAGTGCAACTCATATCTGGTGTAACAGTAGTGTACATTTTAAAAAAACAACACTTTTTTGACTGTTTTATAATAGCAGTCAGTTTCCTCCACACGTGTGCGTTTCAGTGCCTGCCAGGGCACAGTGTCACCCCAATGCAACTCATATCTGGTGTAACAGTAGTGTACATTTTAAAAAAACAACACTTTTTTGACTGTTTTATAATAGCAGTCAGTTTCCTCCACACGTGTGCGTTTCAGTGCCTGCCAGGGCACAGTGTCACCCCAGTGCAACACATATCTGGTGTAACAGTAGTGTACATTTTAAAAAAACAACACTTTTTTGACTGTTTTATAATAGCAGTCAGTTTCCTCCACACGTGTGCGTTTCAGTGCCTGCCAGGGCACAGTGTCACCCCAGTGCAACACATATCTGGTGTAACAGTAGTGTACATTTTAAAAAAACAACACTTTTTTGACTGTTTTATAATAGCAGTCAGTTTCCTCCACACGTGTGCGTTTCAGTGCCTGCCAGGGCACAGTGTCACCCCAATGCAACTCATATCTGGTGTAACAGTAGTGTACTTTTAAAAAAAACAACACTTTTTTGACTGTTTTATAATAGCAGTCAGTTTCCTTCACACGTGTGCGTTTCAGTGCCTGCCAGGGCACAGTGTCACCCCAGTGCAACTCATATCTGGTGTAACAGTAGTGTACATTTAAAAAAAACAACACTTTTTTGACTGTTTTATAATAGCAGTCAGTTTCCTTCACACGTGTGCGTTTCAGTGCCTGCCAGGGTACAGTGTCACCCCGTGCAACTCATATTTCGTGTAACAGTAGTGTACATTTAAAAAAAAAAAAACTTTTTTAACTGTTTTATAATAGCAGTCAGTTTCCTTCACACGTGTGCGTTTCAGTGCCTGCCAGGGCACAGTGTCACCCCAGTGCAACTCATATCTGGTGTAACAGTAGTGTACATTTAAAAAAAACAACACTTTTTTGACTGTTTTATAATAGCAGTCAGTTTCCTTCACACGTGTGCGTTTCAGTGCCTGCCAGGGTACAGTGTCACCCCGTGCAACTCATATCTCGTGTAACAGTAGTGTACATTTAAAAAAAACAAAAACTTTTTTAACTGTTTTATAATAGCAGTCAGCTTCCTTCACACGTGTGCGTTTCAGTGCCTGCCAGGGCACAGTGTCACCCCAGTGCAACTCATATCTGGTGTAACAGTAGTGTACTTTAAAAAACAACAACACTTTTTTGACTGTTTTATAATAGCAGTCAGTTTCCTTCACACGTGTGCGTTTCAGTGCCTGCCAGCCCAGGGCACAGTGTCACCCCAGCGCAACTCATATCTGGTGTAACAGTAGTGTACATTTTAAAAAAGCAACAACACTTTTTTGACTGAAATAATAGCAGTCAGTTTCCTTCACACGTGTGCGTTTCAGTGCCTGCCAGGGCACAGTGTCACCCCAGTGCAACTCATATCTGGTGTAACAGTAGTGTACTTTTAAAAAAAAAAAACACTTTTTTTGACTGTTTTATAATAGCCGTCAGTTTCCTTCACACGTGTGCATTTCAGTGCCTGCCAGGGCACAGTGTCACCCCAGTGCAACTCATATCTGGTGTAACAGTAGTGTACATTTAAAAAAGCAACACTTTTTTGACTGTTTTATAATAGCAGTCAGTTTCCTTCACACGTGTGCGTTTCAGTGCCTGCCAGGGCACAGTGTCACCCCAGTGCAACTCATATCTCGTGTAACAGTAGTGTACATTTAAAAAAACAATACTTTTTTGACTGTTTTATAATAGCAGTCAGTTTCCTTCACACGTGTGCGTTTCAGTGCCTGCCAGGGCACAGTGTCACCCCAGTGCAACTCATATCTGGTGTAACAGTAGTGTACTTTTAAAAAAAAAAAACACTTTTTTGACTGTTTTATAATAGCAGTCAGTTTCCTTCACACGTGTGCGTTTCAGTGCCTGCCAGGGCACAGTGTCACCCCAGTGCAACTCATATCTGGTGTAACAGTAGTGTACATTTAAAAAAAATACACTTTTTTGACTGTTTTATAAAAGCAGTCAGTTTCCTTCACACGTGTGTGTTTCAGTGCCTGCCAGCCCAAGGCACAGTGTCACCCCAGCGCAACTCATATCTGGTGTAACAGTAGTGTACATTTAAAAAAACAACAACACTTTTTTTACTTTTTTATAATAGCAGTCAGTTTCCTTCACACGTGTGCGTTTCAGTGCCTGCCAGGGCACAGTGTCACCCCAGTGCAACTCATATCTGGTGTAACAGTAGTGTACATTTAAAAAAAAAAACACTTTTTTGACTGTTTTATAATAGCAGTCAGTTTCCTTCACACTTGTGTGCGTTTCAGTGCCTGCCAGGGCACAGTGTCACCCCAGTGCAACTCATATCTGGTGTAACAGTAGTGTAGATTTAAAAAAAACAACACTTTTTTGACTATGTTAAATAATAGCAGTCAGTTTCCTTCACACGTGTGCGTTTCAGGGCCTGCCTGCCAGGGCACAGTGTCACCCCAGTGCAACTCATATCTGGTGTAACAGTAGTGTACATTTAAAAAAAAACAACACTTTTTTGACTGTTTTATAATAGCAGTCAGTTTCCTTCACACGTGTGCGTTTCAATGCCTGCCAGGGTACAGTGTCACCCCAGTGCAACTCATATCTCGTGTAACAGTAGTGTACATTTAAAAAAAAAAAAAAAACTTTTTTAACTGTTTTATAATAGCAGTCAGTTTCCTTCACACGTGTGCGTTTCAGTGCCTGCCAGGGCACAGTGTCACCCCAGTGCAACTCATATCTGGTGTAACAGTAGTGTACTTTTAAAAAAAACAACACTTTTTTGAATGTTTTATAATAGCAGTCAGTTTCCTTCACACGTGTGCGTTTCAGTGCCTGCCAGGGCACAGTGTTACCCCAGGTCAACTCATATCTGGTGTAACAGTAGTGTACTTTTAATAAAAACAACACTTTTTTGACTGTTTTATAATAGCAGTCAGTTTCCTTCACACGTGTGCGTTTCAGTGCCTGCCAGGGCACAGTGTCACCCCAGTGCAACTCATATCTGGTGTAACAGTAGTGTACATTTAAAAAAAATACACTTTTTTGACTGTTTTATAAAAGCAGTCAGTTTCCTTCACACGTGTGTGTTTCAGTGCCTGCCAGCCCAAGGCACAGTGTCACCCCAGCGCAACTCATATCTGGTGTAACAGTAGTGTACATTTAAAAAAACAACAACACTTTTTTTACTTTTTTATAATAACAGTCAGTTTCCTTCACACGTGTACGTTTCAGTGCCTGCCAGGGCACAGTGTCATCCCAGTGCAACTCATATCTGGTGTAATAGTAGTGTACATTTTAAAAAAACAACACTTTTTTGACTGTTTTATAATAGCAGTCAGTTTCCTTCACACGTGTGCGTTTCAGTGCCTGCCAGGGCACAGTGTCACCCCAATGCAACTCATATCTGGTGTAACAGTAGTGTACTTTTAAAAAAAACAACACTTTTTTGACTGTTTTATAATAGCAGTCAGTTTCCTTCACACGTGTGCGTTTCAGTGCCTGCCAGGGCACAGTGTCACCCCAGTGCAACTCATATCTGGTGTAACAGTAGTGTACATTTTAAAAAACAACACTTTTTTGACTGTTTTATAATAGCAGTCAGTTTCCTTCACACGTGTGCGTTTCAGTGCCTGCCAGGGCACAGTGTCACCCCAGTGCAACTCATATCTGGTGTAATAGTAGTGTACATTTTAAAAAACAACACTTTTTTGACTGTTTTATAATAGCAGTCAGTTTCCTTCACACGTGTGCGTTTCAGTGCCTGCCAGGGCACAGTTTCACCCCAGCGCAACTCATATCTGGTGTAACAGTAGTGTACATTTAAAAAAGCAACAACACTTTTTTGACTGTGAAATAATAGCAGTCAGTTTCCTTCACACGTGCGCGTTTCAGTGCCTGCCAGGGCACAGTGTCACCCCAGTGCAACTCATATCTGGTGTAATAGTAGTGTACATTTTAAAAAAACAACACTTATTTGACTGTTTTATAATAGCAGTCAGTTTCCTTCACACGTGTGCGTTTCAGTGCCTGCCAGGGCACAGTGTCACCCCAATGCAACTCATATCTGGTGTAACAGTAGTGTACTTTTAAAAAAAACAACACTTTTTTGACTGTTTTATAAAGCAGTCAGTTTCCTTCACACGTGTGCGTTTCAGTGCCTGCCAGGGCACAGTGTCACCCCAGTGCAACTCATATCTCGTGTAATAGTAGTGTACATTTAAAAAAACAACACTTTTTTGACTGTTTTATAATAGCAGTCAGTTTCCTTCACACGTGTGTGTTTCAGTGCCTGCCAGCCCAGGGCACAGTGTCACCCCAGCGCAACTCATATCTGGTGTAACAGTAGTGTACATTTAAAAAAGCAACAACACTTTTTTGACTGTGAAATAATAGCAGTCAGTTTCCTTCACACGTGTGCGTTTCAGTGCCTGCCAGGGCACAGTGTCACCCCAGTGCAACTCATATCTGGTGTAACAGTAGTGTACATTTAAAAAAAACAAAACTTTTTTGACTGTTTTATAATAGCAGTCAGTTTCCTTCACACGTGTGCGTTTCAATGCCTGCCAGGGTACAGTGTCACCCCAGTGCAACTCATATCTCGTGTAACAGTAGTGTACATTTAAAAAAAAAAAAAACTTTTTTAACTGTTTTATAATAGCAGTCAGTTTCCTTCACACGTGTGCGTTTCAGTGCCTGCCAGGGCACAGTGTCACCCCAGTGCAACTCATAGCTGGTGTAACAGTAGTGTACTTTTAAAAAAAACAACACTTTTTTGAATGTTTTATAATAGCAGTCAGTTTCCTTCACACGTGTGCGTTTCAGTGCCTGCCAGGGCACAGTGTCACCCCAGGTCAACTCATATCTGGTGTAACAGTAGTGTACTTTTAAAAAAAACAACACTTTTTTGACTGTTTTATAATAGCAGTCAGTTTCCTTCACACGTGTGCGTTTCAGTGCCTGCCAGGGCACAGTGTCACCCCAGTGCAACTCATATCTGGTGTAACAGTAGTGTACATTTTAAAAAACAACACTTTTTTGACTGTTTTATAATAGCAGTCAGTTTCCTTCACACGTGTGTGTTTCAGTGCCTGCCAGCCCAGGGCACAGTGTCACCCCAGCGCAACTCATATCTGGTGTAACAGTAGTGTAAATTTAAAAATGCAACAACACTTTTTTGACTGTGAAATAATAGCAGTCAGTTTCCTTCACACGTGTGCGTTTCAGTGCCTGCCAGGGCACAGTGTCACCCCAGTGCAACTCATATCTGGTGTAACAGTAGTGTACTTTTAAAAAAAAAAACACTTTTTTGACTGTTTTATAATAGCAGTCAGTTTCCTTCACACGTGTGCGTTTCAGTGCCTGCCAGGGCACAGTGTCACCCCAGTGCAACTCATATCTGGTGTAACAGTAGTGTACTTTTAAAAAAAACAACACTTTTTTGAATGTTTTATAATAGCAGTCAGATTCCTTCACACGTGTGCGTTTCAGTGCCTGCCGGGGCACAGTGTCACCCCAGGTCAACTCATATCTGGTGTAACAGTAGTGTACTTTTAAAAAAAACAACACTTTTTTGACTGTTTTATAATAGCAGTCAGTTTCCTTCACACGTGTGCGTTTCAGTGCCTGCCAGGGCACAGTGTCACCCCAGTGCAACTCATATCTGGTGTAACAGTAGTGTACATTTAAAAAAAATACACTTTTTTGACTGTTTTATAAAAGCAGTCAGTTTCCTTCACACGTGTGTGTTTCAGTGCCTGCCAGCCCAAGGCACAGTGTCACCCCAGCGCAACTCATATCTGGTGTAACAGTAGTGTACATTTAAAAAAACAACAACACTTTTTTTACTTTTTTATAATAACAGTCAGTTTCCTTCACACGTGTACGTTTCAGGGCCTGCCAGGGCACAGTGTCATCCCAGTGCAACTCATATCTGGTGTAATAGTAGTGTACATTTTAAAAAAACAACACTTTTTTGACTGTTTTATAATAGCAGTCAGTTTCCTTCACACGTGTGCGTTTCAGTGCCTGCCAGGGCACAGTGTCACCCCAGGTCAACTCATATCTGGTGTAACAGTAGTGTACTTTTAAAAAAAACAACACTTTTTTGACTGTTTTATAATAGCAGTCAGTTTCCTTCACACGTGTGCGTTTCAGTGCCTGCCAGGGCACAGTCTCACCCCAGTGCAACTCATATCTGGTGTAACAGTAGTGTACATTTAAAAAAAAAAAACACTTTTTTGACTGTTTTATAATAGCAGTCAGTTTCCTTCACACTTGTGTGCGTTTCAGTGCCTGCCAGGGCACAGTGTCACCCCAGTGCAACTCATATCTGGTGTAACAGTAGTGTAGATTTAAAAAAAACAACACTTTTTTGACTGTGTTAAATAATAGCAGTCAGTTTCCTTCACACGTGTGCGTTTCAGGGCCTGCCCGCCAGGGCACAGTGTCACCCCAGTGCAACTCATATCTGGTGTAACAGTAGTGTACATTTAAAAAAAACAACACTTTTTTGACTGTTTTATAATAGCAGTCAGTTTCCTTCACACGTGTGCGTTTCAATGCCTGCCAGGGTACAGTGTCACCCCAGTGCAACTCATATCTGGTGTAACAGTAGTGTACATTTAAAAAAAAAAAAAAACTTTTTTAACTGTTTTATAATAGCAGTCAGTTTCCTTCACACGTGTGCGTTTCAGTGCCTGCCAGGGCACAGTGTCACCCCAGTGCAACTCATATCTGGTGTAACAGTAGTGTACTTTTAAAAAAAACAACACTTTTTTGAATGTTTTATAATAGCAGTCAGTTTCCTTCACACGTGTGCGTTTCAGTGCCTGCCAGGGCACAGTGTCACCCCAGGTCAACTCATATCTGGTGTAACAGTAGTGTACATTTAAAAAAATCAACACTTTTTTGACTGTGAAATAATAGCAGTCAGTTTCCTTCACACGTGTGTGTTTCAGTGCCTGCCAGCCCAGGGCACAGTGTCACCCCAGCGCAACTCATATCTGGTGTAACAGTAGTGTACATTTAAAAAAGCAACAACACTTTTTTGACTGTGAAATAATAGCAGTCAGTTTCCTTCACACGTGTGCGTTTCAGTGCCTGCCAGGGCACAGTGTCACCCCAGTGCAACTCATATCTGGTGTAACAGTAGTGTACATTTAAAAAAAACAACACTTTTTTGACTGTTTTATAATAGCAGTCAGTTTCCTTCACACGTGTGCGTTTCAATGCCTGCCAGGGTACAGTGTCACCCCAGTGCAACTCATATCTCGTGTAACAGTAGTGTACATTTAAAAAAAAAAAAAACTTTTTTAACTGTTTTATAATAGCAGTCAGTTTCCTTCACACGTGTGCGTTTCAGTGCCTGCCAGGGCACAGTGTCACCCCAGTGCAACTCATAGCTGGTGTAACAGTAGTGTACTTTTAAAAAAAACAACACTTTTTTGAATGTTTTATAATAGCAGTCAGTTTCCTTCACACGTGTGCGTTTCAGTGCCTGCCAGGGCACAGTGTCACCCCAGGTCAACTCATATCTGGTGTAACAGTAGTGTACTTTTAAAAAAAACAACACTTTTTTGACTGTTTTATAATAGCAGTCAGTTTCCTTCACACGTGTGCGTTTCAGTGCCTGCCAGGGCACAGTGTCACCCCAGTGCAACTCATATCTGGTGTAACAGTAGTGTACATTTTAAAAAACAACACTTTTTTGACTGTTTTATAATAGCAGTCAGTTTCCTTCACACGTGTTTGTTTCAGTGCCTGCCAGCCCAGGGCACAGTGTCACCCCAGCGCAACTCATATCTGGTGTAACAGTAGTGTACATTTAAAAATGCAACAACACTTTTTTGACTGTGAAATAATAGCAGTCAGTTTCCTTCACACGTGTGCGTTTCAGTGCCTGCCAGGGCACAGTGTCACCCCAGTGCAACTCATATCTGGTGTAACAGTAGTGTACTTTTAAAAAAAAAAACACTTTTTTGACTGTTTTATAATAGCAGTCAGTTTCCTTCACACGTGTGCGTTTCAGTGCCTGCCGGGGCACAGTGTCACCCCAGGTCAACTCATATCTGGTGTAACAGTAGTGTACTTTTAAAAAAAACAACACTTTTTTGACTGTTTTATAATAGCAGTCAGTTTCCTTCACACGTGTGCGTTTCAGTGCCTGCCAGGGCACAGTGTCACCCCAGTGCAACTCATATCTGGTGTAACAGTAGTGTACATTTAAAAAAAATACACTTTTTTGACTGTTTTATAAAAGCAGTCAGTTTCCTTCACACGTGTGTGTTTCAGTGCCTGCCAGCCCAAGGCACAGTGTCACCCCAGCGCAACTCATATCTGGTGTAACAGTAGTGTACATTTAAAAAAACAACAACACTTTTTTTACTTTTTTATAATAACAGTCAGTTTCCTTCACACGTGTACGTTTCAGTGCCTGCCAGGGCACAGTGTCATCCCAGTGCAACTCATATCTGGTGTAATAGTAGTGTACATTTTAAAAAAACAACACTTTTTTGACTGTTTTATAATAGCAGTCAGTTTCCTTCACACGTGTGCGTTTCAGTGCCTGCCAGGGCACAGTGTCACCCCAGGTCAACTCATATCTGGTGTAACAGTAGTGTACTTTTAAAAAAAACAACACTTTTTTGACTGTTTTATAATAGCAGTCAGTTTCCTTCACACGTGTGCGTTTCAGTGCCTGCCAGGGCACAGTCTCACCCCAGTGCAACTCATATCTGGTGTAACAGTAGTGTACATTTAAAAAAAAAAAACACTTTTTTGACTGTTTTATAATAGCAGTCAGTTTCCTTCACACTTGTGTGCGTTTCAGTGCCTGCCAGGGCACAGTGTCACCCCAGTGCAACTCATATCTGGTGTAACAGTAGTGTAGATTTAAAAAAAACAACACTTTTTTGACTGTGTTAAATAATAGCAGTCAGTTTCCTTCACACGTGTGCGTTTCAGGGCCTGCCCGCCAGGGCACAGTGTCACCCCAGTGCAACTCATATCTGGTGTAACAGTAGTGTACATTTAAAAAAAACAACACTTTTTTGACTGTTTTATAATAGCAGTCAGTTTCCTTCACACGTGTGCGTTTCAATGCCTGCCAGGGTACAGTGTCACCCCAGTGCAACTCATATCTGGTGTAACAGTAGTGTACATTTAAAAAAAAAAAAAAAACTTTTTTAACTGTTTTATAATAGCAGTCAGTTTCCTTCACACGTGTGCGTTTCAGTGCCTGCCAGGGCACAGTGTCACCCCAGTGCAACTCATATCTGGTGTAACAGTAGTGTACTTTTAAAAAAAACAACACTTTTTTGAATGTTTTATAATAGCAGTCAGTTTCCTTCACACGTGTGCGTTTCAGTGCCTGCCAGGGCACAGTGTCACCCCAGGTCAACTCATATCTGGTGTAACAGTAGTGTACATTTAAAAAAATCAACACTTTTTTGACTGTTTTATAAAAGCAGTCAGTTTCCTTCACACGTGTGCGTTTCAGTGCCTGCCAGGGCACAGTGTCACCCCAGTGCAACTCATATCTGGTGTAATAGTAGTGTACATTTTAAAAAACAACACTTTTTTGACTGTTTTATAATAGCAGTCAGTTTCCTTCACACGTGTGCGTTTCAGTGCCTGCCAGGGCACAGTGTCACCCCAGTGCAACTCATATCTGGTGTAATAGTAGTGTACATTTTAAAAAACAACACTTTTTTGACTGTTTTATAATAGCAGTCAGTTTCCTTCACACGTGTGTGTTTCAGTGCCTGCCAGCCCAGGGCACAGTGTCACCCAAGCGCAACTCATATCTGGTGTAACAGTAGTGTACATTTAAAAAAGCAACAACACTTTTTTGACTGTGAAATAATAGCAGTCAGTTTCCTTCACACGTGTGCGTTTCAGTGCCTGCCAGGGCACAGTGTCACCCCAGTGCAACTCATATCTGGTGTAACAGTAGTGTACATTTAAAAAACAAAACACTTTTTTGACTGTGAAATAATAGCAGTCAGTTTCCTTCACAAGTGTGCGTTTCCGTGCCTGCCAGGGCACAGTGTCACCCCAGTGCAACTCATATCTGGTGTAACAGTAGTGTACTTTTAAAAAAAAAAAACACTTTTTTGACTGTTTTATAATAGCAGTCAGTTTCCTTCACACGTGTGCGTTTCAGTGCCTGCCAGGGCACAGTGTCACCCCAGTGCAACTCATATCTGGTGTAACAGTAGTGTACATTTAAAAAAGCAACACTTTTTTGACTGTTTTATAATAGCAGTCAGTTTCCTTCACACGTGTGCGTTTCAGTGCCTGCCAGGGCACAGTGTCACCCCAGTGCAACTCATATCTGGTGTAACAGTAGTGTACATTTAAAAAAACAATATTTTTTTGACTGTTTTATAATAGCAGTCAGTTTCCTTCACACGTGTGCGTTTCAGTGCCTGCCAGGGCACAGTGTCACCCCAGTGCAACTCATATCTGGTGTAATAGTAGTGTACATTTTAAAAAACAACACTTTTTTGACTGTTTTATAATAGCAGTCAGTTTCCTTCACACGTGTGTGTTTCAGTGCCTGCCAGCCCAGGGCACAGTGTCACCCCAGTGCAACTCATATCTGGTGTAACAGTAGTGTACATTTAAAAAAGCAACAACACTTTTTTGACTGTGAAATAATAGCAGTCAGTTTCCTTCACACGTGTGCGTTTCAGTGCCTGCCAGGGCACAGTGTCACCCCAGTGCAACTCATATCTGGTGTAACAGTAGTGTACTTTTAAAAAAAAAAAAACACTTTTTTGACTGTTTTATAATAGCAGTCAGTTTCCTTCACACGTGTGCGTTTCAGTGCCTGCCAGGGCACAGTGTCACCCCAGCGCAACTCATATCTGGTCTAACAGTAGTGTACATTTAAAAAAGCAACACTTTTTTGACTGTTTTATAATAGCAGTCAGTTTCCTTCACACGTGTGCGTTTCAGTGCCTGCCAGGGCACAGTGTCACCTCAGTGCAACTCATATCTGGTGTAACAGTAGTGTACATTTAAAAAAACAATACTTTTTTGACTGTTTTATAATAGCAGTCAGTTTCCTTCACACGTGTTCATTTCAGTGTCTGCCAGGGCACAGTGTCACCCCAGTGCAACTCATATCTGGTGTAATAGTAGTGTTCATTTAAAAAACAACACTTTTTTCAACTGTTTTATAATAGCAGTCAGTTTCCTTCACACGTGTGCGTTTCAGTGCCTGCCAGGGCACAGTGTCACCCCAGTGCAACTCATATCTGGTGTAACAGTAGTGTACATTTAAAAAAAAAAACACTTTTTTGACTGTTTTATAATAGCAGTCAGTTTCCTTCACACGTGTGCATTTCAGTGCCTGCCAGGAAACAGTGTCACCCCAGTGCAACTCATATCTGGTGTAATAGTAGTGTACATTTTAAAAAACAACACTTTTTTGACTGTTTTATAATAGCAGTCAGTTTCCTTCACACGTGTGTGTTTCAGTGCCTGCCAGCCCAGGGCACAGTGTCACCCCAGCGCAACTCATATCTGGTGTAACAGTAGTGTACATTTAAAAAAGCAACAACACTTTTTTGACTGTGAAATATTAGCAGTCAGTTTCCTTCACACGTGTGCGTTTCAGTGCCTGCCAGGGCACAGTGTCACCCCAGTGCAACTCATATCTGGTGTAACAGTAGTGTACATTTAAAAAAAACAACACTTTTTTGACTGTTTTATAATAGCAGTCAGTTTCCTTCACACGTGTGCGTTTCAATGCCTGCCAGGGTACAGTGTCACCCCAGTGCAACTCATATCTCGTGTAACAGTAGTGTACATTTAAAAAAAAAAAAAACTTTTTTAACTGTTTTATAATAGCAGTCAGTTTCCTTCACACGTGTGCGTTTCAGTGCCTGCCAGGGCACAGTGTCACCCCAGTGCAACTCATAGCTGGTGTAACAGTAGTGTACTTTTAAAAAAAACAACACTTTTTTGAATGTTTTATAATAGCAGTCAGTTTCCTTCACACGTGTGCGTTTCAGTGCCTGCCAGGGCACAGTGTCACCCCAGGTCAACTCATATCTGGTGTAACAGTAGTGTACTTTTAAAAAAAACAACACTTTTTTGACTGTTTTATAATAGCAGTCAGTTTCCTTCACACGTGTGCGTTTCAGTGCCTGCCAGGGCACAGTGTCACCCCAGTGCAACTCATATCTGGTGTAACAGTAGTGTACATTTTAAAAAACAACACTTTTTTGACTGTTTTATAATAGCAGTCAGTTTCCTTCACACGTGTTTGTTTCAGTGCCTGCCAGCCCAGGGCACAGTGTCACCCCAGCGCAACTCATATCTGGTGTAACAGTAGTGTACATTTAAAAATGCAACAACACTTTTTTGACTGTGAAATAATAGCAGTCAGTTTCCTTCACACGTGTGCGTTTCAGTGCCTGCCAGGGCACAGTGTCACCCCAGTGCAACTCATATCTGGTGTAACAGTAGTGTACTTTTAAAAAAAACAACACTTTTTTGACTGTTTTATAATAGCAGTCAGTTTCCTTCACACGTGTGCGTTTCAGTGCCTGCCGGGGCACAGTGTCACCCCAGGTCAACTCATATCTGGTGTAACAGTAGTGTACTTTTAAAAAAAACAACACTTTTTTGACTGTTTTATAATAGCAGTCAGTTTCCTTCACACGTGTGCGTTTCAGTGCCTGCCAGGGCACAGTGTCACCCCAGTGCAACTCATATCTGGTGTAACAGTAGTGTACATTTAAAAAAAATACACTTTTTTGACTGTTTTATAAAAGCAGTCAGTTTCCTTCACACGTGTGTGTTTCAGTGCCTGCCAGCCCAAGGCACAGTGTCACCCCAGCGCAACTCATATCTGGTGTAACAGTAGTGTACATTTAAAAAAACAACAACACTTTTTTTACTTTTTTATAATAACAGTCAGTTTCCTTCACACGTGTACGTTTCAGTGCCTGCCAGGGCACAGTGTCATCCCAGTGCAACTCATATCTGGTGTAATAGTAGTGTACATTTTAAAAAAACAACACTTTTTTGACTGTTTTATAATAGCAGTCAGTTTCCTTCACACGTGTGCGTTTCAGTGCCTGCCAGGGCACAGTGTCACCCCAGGTCAACTCATATCTGGTGTAACAGTAGTGTACTTTTAAAAAAAACAACACTTTTTTGACTGTTTTATAATAGCAGTCAGTTTCCTTCACACGTGTGCGTTTCAGTGCCTGCCAGGGCACAGTCTCACCCCAGTGCAACTCATATCTGGTGTAACAGTAGTGTACATTTAAAAAAAAAAAAACACTTTTTTGACTGTTTTATAATAGCAGTCAGTTTCCTTCACACTTGTGTGCGTTTCAGTGCCTGCCAGGGCACAGTGTCACCCCAGTGCAACTCATATCTGGTGTAACAGTAGTGTAGATTTAAAAAAAACAACACTTTTTTGACTGTGTTAAATAATAGCAGTCAGTTTCCTTCACACGTGTGCGTTTCAGGGCCTGCCCGCCAGGGCACAGTGTCACCCCAGTGCAACTCATATCTGGTGTAACAGTAGTGTACATTTAAAAAAAACAACACTTTTTTGACTGTTTTATAATAGCAGTCAGTTTCCTTCACACGTGTGCGTTTCAATGCCTGCCAGGGTACAGTGTCACCCCAGTGCAACTCATATCTGGTGTAACAGTAGTGTACATTTAAAAAAAAAACAAAAACTTTTTTAACTGTTTTATAATAGCAGTCAGTTTCCTTCACACGTGTGCGTTTCAGTGCCTGCCAGGGCACAGTGTCACCCCAGTGCAACTCATATCTGGTGTAACAGTAGTGTACTTTTAAAAAAAACAACACTTTTTTGAATGTTTTATAATAGCAGTCAGTTTCCTTCACACGTGTGCGTTTCAGTGCCTGCCAGGGCACAGTGTCACCCCAGGTCAACTCATATCTGGTGTAACAGTAGTGTACATTTAAAAAAATCAACACTTTTTTGACTGTTTTATAAAAGCAGTCAGTTTCCTTCACACGTGTGCGTTTCAGTGCCTGCCAGGGCACAGTGTCACCCCAGTGCAACTCATATCTGGTGTAATAGTAGTGTACATTTTAAAAAACAACACTTTTTTGACTGTTTTATAATAGCAGTCAGTTTCCTTCACACGTGTGCGTTTCAGTGCCTGCCAGGGCACAGTGTCACCCCAGTGCAACTCATATCTGGTGTAATAGTAGTGTACATTTTAAAAAACAACACTTTTTTGACTGTTTTATAATAGCAGTCAGTTTCCTTCACACGTGTGTGTTTCAGTGCCTGCCAGCCCAGGGCACAGTGTCACCCCAGTGCAACTCATATCTGGTGTAACAGTAGTGTACATTTAAAAAAGCAACAACACTTTTTTGACTGTGAAATAATAGCAGTCAGTTTCCTTCACACGTGTGCGTTTCAGTGCCTGCCAGGGCACAGTGTCACCCCAGTGCAACTCATATCTGGTGTAACAGTAGTGTACATTTAAAAAACAAAACACTTTTTTGACTGTGAAATAATAGCAGTCAGTTTCCTTCACAAGTGTGCGTTTCCGTGCCTGCCAGGGCACAGTGTCACCCCAGTGCAACTCATATCTGGTGTAACAGTAGTGTACTTTTAAAAAAAAAAAACACTTTTTTGACTGTTTTATAATAGCAGTCAGTTTCCTTCACACGTGTGCGTTTCAGTGCCTGCCAGGGCACAGTGTCACCCCAGTGCAACTCATATCTGGTGTAACAGTAGTGTACATTTAAAAAAGCAACACTTTTTTGACTGTTTTATAATAGCAGTCAGTTTCCTTCACACGTGTGCGTTTCAGTGCCTGCCAGGGCACAGTGTCACCCCAGTGCAACTCATATCTGGTGTAACAGTAGTGTACATTTAAAAAAACAATATTTTTTTGACTGTTTTATAATAGCAGTCAGTTTCCTTCACACGTGTGCGTTTCAGTGCCTGCCAGGGCACAGTGTCACCCCAGTGCAACTCATATCTGGTGTAATAGTAGTGTACATTTTAAAAAACAACACTTTTTTGACTGTTTTATAATAGCAGTCAGTTTCCTTCACACGTGTGTGTTTCAGTGCCTGCCAGCCCAGGGCACAGTGTCACCCCAGTGCAACTCATATCTGGTGTAACAGTAGTGTACATTTAAAAAAGCAACAACACTTTTTTGACTGTGAAATAATAGCAGTCAGTTTCCTTCACACGTGTGCGTTTCAGTGCCTGCCAGGGCACAGTGTCACCCCAGTGCAACTCATATCTGGTGTAACAGTAGTGTACTTTTAAAAAAAAAAAAAACACTTTTTTGACTGTTTTATAATAGCAGTCAGTTTCCTTCACACGTGTGCGTTTCAGTGCCTGCCAGGGCACAGTGTCACCCCAGCGCAACTCATATCTGGTCTAACAGTAGTGTACATTTAAAAAAGCAACACTTTTTTGACTGTTTTATAATAGCAGTCAGTTTCCTTCACACGTGTGCGTTTCAGTGCCTGCCAGGGCACAGTGTCACCTCAGTGCAACTCATATCTGGTGTAACAGTAGTGTACATTTAAAAAAACAATACTTTTTTGACTGTTTTATAATAGCAGTCAGTTTCCTTCACACGTGTGCATTTCAGTGTCTGCCAGGGCACAGTGTCACCCCAGTGCAACTCATATCTGGTGTAATAGTAGTGTTCATTTAAAAAACAACACTTTTTTCAACTGTTTTATAATAGCAGTCAGTTTCCTTCACACGTGTGCGTTTCAGTGCCTGCCAGGGCACAGTGTCACCCCAGTGCAACTCATATCTGGTGTAACAGTAGTGTACATTTAAAAAAAACAACACTTTTTTGACTGTTTTATAATAGCAGTCAGTTTCCTTCACACGTGTGCATTTCAGTGCCTGCCAGGAAACAGTGTCACCCCAGTGCAACTCATATCTGGTGTAATAGTAGTGTACATTTTAAAAAACAACACTTTTTTGACTGTTTTATAATAGCAGTCAGTTTCCTTCACACGTGTGTGTTTCAGTGCCTGCCAGCCCAGGGCACAGTGTCACCCCAGCGCAACTCATATCTGGTGTAACAGTAGTGTACATTTAAAAAAGCAACAACACTTTTTTGACTGTGAAATATTAGCAGTCAGTTTCCTTCACACGTGTGCGTTTCAGTGCCTGCCAGGGCACAGTGTCACCCCAGTGCAACTCATATCTGGTGTAACAGTAGTGTACTTTTAAAAAAAAAAACACTTTTTTGACTGTTTTATAATAGCAGTCAGTTTCCTTCACACGTGTGCGTTTCAGTGCCTGCCAGGGCACAGTGTCACCCCAGTGCAACTCATATCTGGTGTAACAGTAGTGTACATTTAAAAAAGCAACACTTTTTTGACTGTTTTATAATAGCAGTCAGTTTCCTTCACACGTGTGCGTTTCAGTGCCTGCCAGGACACAGTGTCACCCCAGTGCAACTCATATCTGGTGTAACAGTAGTGTACATTTAAAAAAATCAACACTTTTTTGACTGTTTTATAATAGCAGTCAGTTTCCTTCACACGTGTGCGTTTCAGTGCCTGCCAGGGCACAGTGTCACCCCAGTGCAACTCATATCTGGTGTAATAGTAGTGTACATTTTAAAAAACAACACTTTTTTGACTGTTTTATAATAGCAGTCAGTTTCCTTCACACGTGTGTGTTTCAGTGCCTGCCAGCCCAGGGCACAGTGTCACCCCAGTGCAACTCATATCTGGTGTAACAGTAGTGTACATTTAAAAAAGCAACAACACTATTTTGACTGTGAAATAATAGCAGTCAGTTTCCTTCACACGTGTGCGTTTCAGTGCCTGCCAGGGCACAGTGTCACCCCAGTGCAACTCATATCTGGTGTAACAGTAGTGTACTTTTAAAAAAAAAAACAACACTTTTTTGACTGTTTTATAATAGCAGTCAGTTTCCTTCACACGTGTGCGTTTCAGTGCCTGCCAGGGCACAGTGTCACCCCAGTGCAACTCATATCTGGTCTAACAGTAGTGTACATTTAAAAAAGCAACACTTTTTTGACTGTTTTATAATAGCAGTCAGTTTCCTTCACACGTGTGCGTTTCAGTGCCTGCCAGGGCACAGTGTCACCCCAGTGCAACTCATATCTGGTGTAACAGTAGTGTACATTTAAAAAAACAATACTTTTTTGACTGTTTTATAATAGCAGTCAGTTTCCTTCACACGTGTGCGTTTCAGTGTCTGCCAGGGCACAGTGTCACCCCAGTGCAACTCATATCTGGTGTAATAGTAGTGTTCATTTAAAAAACAACACTTTTTTCAACTGTTTTATAATAGCAGTCAGTTTCCTTCACACGTGTGCGTTTCAGTGCCTGCTAGTGCACAGTTTCACCCCAGTTCAACTCATATCTGGTGTAACAGTAGTGTACATTTAAAAAAGCAACACTTTTTTGACTGTTTTATAATAGCAGTCAGTTTCCTTCACACGTGTGCATTTCAGTGCCTGCCAGGAAACAGTGTCACCCCAGTGCAACTCATATCTGGTGTAACAGTAGTGTACATTTAAAAAAAAAAATACAATTTTGACTGTACTAGATTGAATAGCAGTTAGTTGTCTGCAAGCGTGTGTGTCAGGCCTACAGCATCTACTCTGCCAACTTCTGCCAGTGCACAGTGCCACTCATATCTGTTGTCACAGTAGCTTGCATGCATAGTACCACTAATCGAAAAAAAAAAATGACAGGCAGAGGAAGGCCACCCCGCAGGGGCCTTCGTGGTCGTGGTGCTATGATTCCCTTTGGCACTAGAATAATGCCCAGTGTTCAGAGGCCACGTACCCCGAACTCGAACAGTTCTCAGGACATAGTTGACTGGCTAACACAGGACACCCAATCTTCTACAGCTTCCGCTCGGAACCTTGACGCACCATCCTCCTCCAGCTTAGCTTCGAGCACCTCTCAAGTTACCACTCGCCCCGCCTACCGCCACCACCAACACTAGCACCACAGCCGCTTCACTTGATCTGTCAGTTGGAAGGAATGAGTGATAGTGATGCGCAACCATTATTGCCAGAGGATGTAGATAACAGGGATATGTCTCAGTCAGGCAGCATTACACACATGGACGTACGGTGTGATGATGATGATGCTGTACCCGATGCTGCTTCCTTTGTTGAGTTGTCAGATACAAGTGAAGCGGTTGATGATGACGATGCGTCCGGGGATGTCACATGGGTGCCCGCTAGAAGAGAAGAAGAACAGGGAGAAAGTTCAGATGGGGAGACAGAGAGGAGGAGGAGACGAGTTGGAAGCAGGGGGAGGTCGTCGCAAGGAGCTAGTGGCACAGTCAGACAGCATGCATCGGCACCCGGGGTCACCCAGACAGCACGCCAATCAACGCATGCTGTTGCCACCACCAGAATGCCGTCATTGCAGAGCTTAGCAGGCTGGAATTTTTTTTGTGTGTGAGTCGTGGGAAGTCCAACACCCACCTAGGTACAACTGCTTTGCGAAGGCACATGATCGCACATCACAAACGCCTATGGGATCAACACATGAGTACAAGCAGCACACAAACTCAAAGCCGCCATCCTCCTCCTGGTTCAGCATCTTCAGCCACGTCAACCACTGCTGTCCTCCTTGCCCCCTCTCAAACATCCGCCACTCCGTCTCTCGCCTTGAGCAGTTCCTGCTCATCTGCCCACAGTCAGGTGTCTGTCAATGACATGTTTGAGCGTAAGAAGCCAATGTCACAAAGTCACCCCCTTACTCGGCGTCTGACAGCTGGCCTGTCTGAACTCAGAGGCCTAGATTTAGAGTTTGGCGGTAGCCATCAAAACCAGCGTTAGAGGCTCCTAACGCTGGTTTTTACCGCCCGCTGGTATTTGGAGTCAGTCAGGAAAGGGTTTAATGCTCACTTTCCAGCCGCGACTTTTCAATACCGCAGATCCCCCTACGCCATTTGCGTATCTTATCTTTTCAATGGGATCTTTCTAACGCCAGTATTTAGAGTCGTGGCTGAAGTGAGCATTAGAAATCTAACGACAAAACTCCAGCCGCAGAAAAAAGTCAGTAGTTAAGAGCTTTCTGGGCTAACGCCGGTTTATAAAGATCTTAATTACTGTGCTCTAAAGTACACTAACACCCATAAACTACCTATGCACCCCTAAACTGAGGCCCCCCACATCGCCGCCACTCTATTAAAATTTCTTAACCCCTAATCTGCCGCTCCATACACTGCCGCCACCTACGTTATCCCTATGTACCCCTATTCTGCTGCCCCTAATACCGCCGACACCTACATAATATTTATTAACCCCGAATCTGCCGCCTCCAACGTCGCCGCCACCTACCTACACTTATTAACCCCTAATCTGCCGACCGGACCGCACCACTACTATAATAAATGTATTAACCCCTAATCCGCCTCACTCCCGCCTCAATAACCCTATAATAAATAGTATTAACCCCTAATCTGCCCTCCCTAACATCGCCGACACCTAACTTCAAGCATTAACCCCTAATCTGCCGACCGGACCACACCACTACTATAATAAATGTTTTAACCCCTAAAGCTAAGTCTAACCCTAACACTAACACCCCCCTAAGTTAAATATAATTTAAATCTAACGAAATAAATTAACTCTTATTAAATAAATTAATCCTATTTAAAGCTAAATACTTACTTGTAAAATAAACCCTAATATAGCTACAATATAAATAATAATTATATTGTAGCTATTTTAGGATTAATATTTATTTTACAGGCAACTTTGTATTTATTTTAACCAGGTACAATAGCTATTAAATAGTTAATAACTATTTAATAGCTACCTAGTTAAAATAATTACAAAATTACCTGTAAAATAATTCCTAACCTAAGTTACAATTAAACCTAACACTACACTATCAATAAATTAATTAAATAAAATACCTACAATTATCTACAATTAAACCTAACACTACACTATCAATAAATTAATTAAATACAATACCTACAAATAAATACAATGAAATAAACTAACTAAAGTACAAAAAATAAAAAAGAACTAAGTTACAAAAAATAAAAAAATATTTACAAACATTAGAAAAATATTACAACAATTTTAAACTAATTACACCTACTCTTAGCCCCCTAATAAAATAACAAAGACCCCCAAAATAAAAAAAATGCCCTAGCCTATTCTAAAATTAAAATAGAAAAGCTCTTTTACCTTACCAGCCCTGAAAAGGGCCCTTTGCGGGGCATGCCCCAAAGAATTCAGCTCTTTTGCCTGTAAAAAAAACATACAATACCCCCCCCAACATTACAACCCACCACCCACATACCCCTAATCTAACCCAAACCCCCATTAAATAAACCTAACACTAAGCCCCTGAAGATCTCCCTACCTCGTCTTCACCTCGCCGGGTTCACCGATCCGTCCACCGAAGTCTTGATCCAAGCCTCCGAAGTCTTGATCCAAGCCCAAGTGGGGGCTGAAGATTGACGTCCATCCTCCGGCTGAAGTCTTGATCCAAGCGGGCAGAAGAGGACATCCGGACCGGCAAACATCTTCATCCAAGCCGCATCTTCTATGTTCTTCAATCCGATGACGACCGGCTGATCTTCAAGACCTCCAGCGCGGTTCCATCCATCTTCACCGACGACTTCCCGACGAATGACGGTTCCTTTAAGGGATGTCATCCAAGATGGCGTCCCTCGAATTCCGATTGGCTGACAGGATTCTATAAGCCAATCGGAATTAAGGTAGGAAAATTCTGATTGGCTGATGGAATCAGCCAATCAGATTCAAGTTCAATCCGATTGGCTGATCCAATCAGCCAATCAGATTGAGATCGCATTCTATTGGCTGTTCCGTCATTCGTCGGGAAGTCGTCAGTGAAGATGGATGGATCCGCGCTGGAGGTCTTGAAGATCAGCCGGTCGTCATCGGATTGAAGAACATAGAAGATGCGGCTTGGATGAAGATGTTTGCCGGTCCGGATGTCCTCTTCTGCCCGCTTGGATCAAGACTTCAGCCGGAGGATGGACGTCACTCTTCAGCCCCCGCTTGGGCTTGGATCAAGACTTCGGAGGCTTGGATCAAGACTTCGGTGGACGGATCGGTGAACCCAGCGAGGTGAAGACAAGGTAGGGAGATCTTCAGGGGCTTAGTGTTAGGTTTATTTAAGGGGGGTTTGGGTTAGATTAGGGGTATGTGGGTGGTGGGTTGTAATGTTGGGGGGGTATTGTATGTTTTTTTTACAGGCAAAAGAGCTGAATTCTTTGGGGTAAAAGAGCTTTTCTATTTTCATTTTAGAATAGGGTAGGGCATTTTTTATTTTGGGGGTCTTTGTTATTTTATTAGGGGGCATAGAGTAGGTGCAATTAGTTTAAAATTGTTGTAATATTTTTCTAATGTTTGTAAATATTTTTTTATTTTTTTGTAACTTAGTTCTTTTTTATTTTTTGTACTTTAGTTAGTTTATTTAATTGTATTTAATTGTAGGTATTTTAATTAATTAATTTATTGATAGTGTAGTGTTAGGTTTAATTGTAACTTAGGTTAGGATTTATTTTAAAGGTAATTTTGTAATTATTTTAACTAGGTAGCTATTAAATAGTTATTAACTATTTAATAGCTATTGTACCTGGTTAAAATAATTACAAATTTACCTGTAAAATAAATATTAATCCTAAAATAGCTACAATATAATTATAATTTATATTGTAGCTATATTAGGGTTTATTTTACAGGTAAGTATTTAGTTTTAAATAGGATTAATTTATTTAATAAGAGTTAATTTATTTCGTTAGATTTAAATTATATTTAACTTAGGGGGGTGTTAGTGTTAGGGTTAGACTTAGCTTTAGGGGTTAATATATTTATTATAGTAGCGGTGAGATCCGGTCGGCAGATTAGGGGTTAATTATTGTAGGTAGGTGGAGGCGACGTTGGGGGCGGCAGATTAGGGGTACA
This sequence comes from Bombina bombina, assembly GCF_027579735.1. Lineage (NCBI taxonomy): Eukaryota > Metazoa > Chordata > Amphibia > Anura > Bombinatoridae > Bombina > Bombina bombina. The sequence goes on along the minus strand of NC_069500.1, from coordinate 462,101,434 downwards.
TAGGGATAACGTAGGTTGCGGCGGTGTACGGAGCGGCAGATTAGGGGTTAATAATAATATGCAGGTGTCAGCGATAGCGGGGGCGGCAGATTAGGGGTTAATAAATATAATATAGGGGTCGGCGGTGTTAGGGGCAGCAGATTAGGGGTACATAGATATAATGTAGGTTGCGGCGGTGTACGGAGCGGCAGATTAGGGGTTAATAATAATATGCAGGTGTCAGCGATAGCGGGGCCGGCAGAATAGGGGTTAATAAGTGTAAGGTTAGGGGTGTTTAGACTCGGGGTACATGTTAGAGTGTTAGGTGCAGACATAGGAAGTGTTTCCCCATAGGAAACAATGGGGCTGCGTTAGGAGCTGAACGCTGCTTTTTTGCAGGTGTTAGGTTTTTTTTCAGCTCAAACTGCCCCATTGTTTTCTATGGGGGAATCGTGCACAAGCACATTTTTTAAGCTGGCCGCGTCCGTAAGCAACGCTGGTATTTAGAGTTGCAGTGGCGGTAAATATGCTCTATGCTCCCTTTTTTGGAGCCTAACGCAGCCATTCTGTGAACTCTAAATACCAGCGGTATTTAAAAGGTGCGGGGGAAAAAATGCACGCGTAGCTAACGCACCCCTTTGGCCGCAGAACTCTAAATCTAGGCCTTAGCCAGCCAGCTTTTACCATACAAGCTGGTGGAGTCTGAGGCGTTCAAAAAATTTGTAGCTATTGGGACACTGCAGTGGAAGGTACCCAGCTGAAATTTCTTTGCACAAAAGGCAATCCCCAACCTGTACTCGATTGTGCAAAAGGAAGTATTGGCATGTCTGGCACACAGTGTTGGGGCAAGAGTCCATCTGACCACTGATACCTGGTCTGCAAAGCATGGTCAGGGCAGGTATATCACCTACACTGCGCATTGGGTAAACCTGCTGACGGCTGCCAAGCATGGAATGCGTGGCTCTGCAGAGGAGTTGGTAACACTGCCACGACTTGCAGGCAGGCCTGCTGCCACCTTCTCTACTCCTCCTACTCCATCCTCTTCCATAACCTCCTCGGCTGAGTCCTCTTCTGCTGCTGCATCTTGCTCCACATCAACGGCACCCCCCCAGCTCCCCATGTACTATTCCACATCCCGGATGTGGCAGTGTCACGCCGTCTTAGGGTTGACTTGCCTGAAAGCAGAGAGTCACATCGGACCAGCAAGTTGACACATGTGCCGTGCATGGCACATGTGTGTAATCTGATCGTACATCACTTTGTGCATAAGTACCCAGGCTTACAGGACGTCCTGAAGCAGGCCAGGAAGGTGTGTGGCCATTTCAGGCGTTCCTACACGGCCATGGCGCACTTTTCAGATATCCAGCGGCAAAACAACATGCAAGTGAGGCGCTTGATTTGCGACAGCCCGACACGTTGGAATTCAACACTCCTAATTTTCGACCATCTGATCCAACAAGAAAAAGCCGTTAACGACTATTTGTATGACCGGGGTGCTAGGACAGCCTCTGTGGAGCTGGGAATTTTTTTGCCACGTTACTGGACGCTCATGCGCAATGCCTGTAGGCTCATGCATCCTTTTGAGGAGGTGACAAACCTAGTCAGTCGCACCAAAGGCACCATCAGTGACATTATACCATTTGTTTTCTTCCTGGAGCGTGCCCTGCGAAGAGTGCTGGATCAGGCCGTAGATGAGAGTGAAGAGGAAAAGGAAGAGTTGTGGTCACCATCACCACCAGAAACAGCCTTATAAGCATCGCTTGCTGGACCTGCGGCAAAGCTGGAAGAGGATTGTGAGGAAGAGGAGTCAGAGGAGGAATATGGCTTTGAGGAGGAGGAGGAAGACCAACCACAACAGGCATCCCAGGGTGCTCGTTGTCACCTATCTGGTACCCATGGTGTTGTACATGGCTGGGGGGAAGAACATACCTTCAGTGAGATCACTGAGGATGAGGATTGGGACATGAGTAGCTCGGCATCAAACCTTGTGCAAATGGGGTCTTTCATGCTGTCATGCCTGTTGAGGGACCCTCGTATAAAAAGGCTGAAGGAGAGCGGCCTGTACTGGGTGTCCACGCTACTAGACCCCCGGTATAAGCATAAAGTGCCTGAAATGTTACCGAATTACCGCAAGTCGTAAAGGATGCAGCAGTTCCAAAATAAATTAAAAAGTATGCTTTACACAGCGTATAAGGGTGATGTCACAGCACGAAACATGCAAGAGTACAGCCGTAGGAAGAGCACCTGATGCACATTTCGCCTGGCTTGGCTTTTTCAAAGACTAACCCTTTGAGAAAGCCAAGCCAGGTGAAATGTGCATCAGGTGCTCTTCCTACGGCTGTATCAACCACTAAGTGTAACTATGCAAGTCACATTTTACATGTGTTTATCTGATGAAGCTCAGGTACGCCTGCGCGAAACATGTCAGGTGTTCTTTTTTGCTGACTATGTCCTGTCTGGATGAATAAACGCTTTTGGTATTAACAGCACCTTGGTCGCCTGAGCAGTGTTTGCTTCTGTTTCTTACTTTTATTATAACATATATATAGAATCATATTACCTTTCATTGATCGTATTTTTGGTTTAATTTATGTTTATGAACACTTCACTCTTGCCTATACAAATGGGTCTGTGTAATATGCTGAATGTATGGACTATGTGAACCTTGCTACCTACACTTCCCCTCTTAGTCACTATACTAATTTTGTCATAGGGAATATTTTGGACAGACCTACACCGGTCCAGTATTGCACCAGATAGTATAATTTTGTTTGAGGTCAATCCTCTTTTTTAGATAGATTTTGGTGCAATCCGTGAACCATTTTTTGGTGTATATCTGCCTAAAAATCCCTCCTACTCTATTCTGAGTTTCTATGGTATACATTCTGGGGTCATTGTGGATATACGGCATTTATTATTTGTTTGTGTTTTAATCTAAGTATTAATCACTACTTATATAGTAGTTTTTTTTATCATTTTTGAATAATAAATGTTAAGTTTTAATATTATATACCCACTGAATAGCCACTTATACTAGTCTCCCTTTGCGAGTGCTCTACTTTCTGTTCCCTTGTCTCCTATTTTTTCTAGCTTGGTATCCAACCTTGTGCAAATGGGGAGTTTGCGGTTGTGCAAATGGACTGTTTGCGGTTGTTTGCGGTGCGTTAAACGGGGAGTTTGGTCTGTCACTGTGAAGCGGGCATAACCCTTACACTACCTCATCAATACAACATCATACCTGATGTTTTAAAGCACGTTATTCCAAACAATTTAGGAATGTTAGGTAATTTATGCCCTTTATAGATTAAAACCAGACTCTGCATTAACTATGTCATTTTCCATGGTAGTTTTGCCATGGATTCTCCTCCGGCATGCCACAGTCCAGGTGTTAGTCCCCTTGAAACAACTTTTCCATCACTATTGTGGCCATAAAGAGTCCCTGTGGGTTTTAAAATTCGCCTGCCTATTGAAGTCAATGGCGGTTTGCCCGGTTCGCCCGTTCGCGATATCACTACCTCACAGTAATAAATTTGGAGATTAACAATGTGGAACTCATATATGACACAATACTGAGCATTTACATTAAAGGGACAGTATACACTCATTTTCAGAGAACTGCATGTAATAGACACTACTATAAAGAACAAGATGCCCAGATACTGATATAAAAATCCATGATAAAACGGTTTAAAGACTTACTTAGAAACTCTCAGCTTAGCTATGTTGAAATGTTAGCTGGAAAGTCCATTGCAAGTGGGAAATAAGACAACCCTCCTTCTTTTGCATATGAAAAGACCCTTTACACAAACAGGAGCAAGCTGGAGAAGGTAGCTAATGGTACTCACATCAAACTTTGAGGCTTGGTTTGGAGTCAGAAAATCTCAGCAATGGTATTTAAACATAAGCAAAACTATACATTTAAAATAAATTACGGCCTATATAAATAGATCATCTACAAAACATATATGCTAAGAAAAAATGAGTGTATAATGTCCCTTTAAGAAAAAATAACACAACATAACAAATAGAATAAGTAGGCATCTCATATATTTAGCATATGATAAAGGTCAATGCATATTGATTACTTGATTCAAATACAATAGCGCATCTTTATTTATAAACATGAAAATATTGTTGACAAGCATATTAAACAAGATGGAGTATATTCATGGATTTGCACTTGCCTCAAAATATATTATGCATGAAAACATATTGCCTTCATTCGTTTCTTCAATGAGACAGCCATCAAAAGATATTTTTGTGTTCTTTATCAGCTATGATTCAACAATCTACATGATTGACACAATCCATACTCGCAATGGTTTTAAACTTGTCTTCTCATTCACAAACGTGGGTTACGTGCAAAATCAATAATTGAGGGACTACGTAAGCAAATCAGACGGATCTAACACCTTGGCATGTGACGTCTTAAGCAACATGGCGCATCCGACATCACGTAAAAACGTGAGCCAATCAAAGGCGCATCCGAGATCGCGTAAAAACGTCATCCAATACAAGGACTCATTTTACAGCGTGGCATGTGACGTGTTAAGCAACATGGCGCATCAGAGATCACATAACAACGTGAGCCAAACAAAGACGCATCCGAGATCGTGTAAAAACGTAATCCAATCCAAGGACTCATTTTACAGCTTTGCATGTCAATAAGAAACGTAATTATATTTTGAAAACCAGTATGTGCTATATTGTTAGCTATGAATGTGACGCTAGATAACGTAATACTGTGATATATGAGATAGAATCCATTGTTGGTAATAAGGATATATTTCATTAGAATCAGAGGATTATTAACTATTTAACAAGCATTTTATGTTACACGATTATGTATGACATTGCAATTTGAACTTCATTTTCAAATTTAAGTTTAATACTTTGATGACATGTGTTTAGAGGGAATCTCAAGAGCAGAAAAATACGATGTTCTAAATGCTGATTGTTGGCTACATATATATACCGATTGTCATTGGTTCGCCTATGTGTTTATTTGTTCCTTAAACAAATGATAAAAAGAGACTAAAGCAAATATGTGAATTTATGGAAAGAAACTTCTTAAAAAATAGTATGTTATACATAAATGAGAAAATAGATTGTGTTTCATGTTCCTTTAAATCAGACATAATGCTACGAGATACATTATGAAAATAGGAATTGGTTAGACATTATATGTTACCTATAGCTATGGTGTTCCATCTTTACGCTTTAAAAAGGGACACATGAGAAATACATATGTCAGGGATGTTTTCAGATATGTTTAAAGATTTATTTGGAATAAGAATAATGACACATGTATTTATCAGATATGTCACTTATTCAAGTTGAAATATGGTCAGCCTACCTATAGCAATATATCGTTGGATCATTAAACAGAAACAATAATAAGAGAAAGATATTAATCAGCTAAAATATGTGTATTACACACAATGATTGCTTTTGTTAGACTACTACAATAAGATATAAGTGAAATTGGAGTGGACAGTAGTGTAGGGATTGGGAAACAAGTGGTGGTGCAATAGTGAGATGAAAAAGAGAGTGTGAAATCATCCCAATGTATGGTAGGATGGTGAAGGCGTAACCAGGAAATGCCTTAGACAAGAGGGTAGATTGGTGAAGAAATAATATCAAAAGTAAGAGTTTCAGTTTGTCAAGTAGTTGTGGTATGCAAGAGAGGGATATTCTGTTGTGTAACAGGACCTGAAGAAAGGAGTGAACCATAAATAACCTTCAGAGGCAAGGGAGTGCTTTTGGAAAGAAAAGTAATTTTATTACTAACAACTAAATTTATATCAATGAAATTATTGCAAGCTTGGTATCAAGAATAGCTTTAGTCTTGATGCTGTGGTGATCCCACTGTAATGTAAGATGTATGATTAGGTACGAGGAAGAACTATTCCTAGCATAGAAACAATGGGGTTATAATTGTGCCTTACCCGACTTCTGCTTCAGAAGGTTTGGATATTCCTTGACCTGATGGTCAATGGTAGCGCAGTATAGGCACAAATTATTTGAACGGCGCCTATTTTACTCTTGAGGGGTAAGAGGACCTCTTATAAAGCTAATGTCCATGGGTTGTTCTAGAGAAGTAAATGTAGTAGTGGACATGGTTTGTGGTTTACAATTACAATTAATGAATGAATAATTCATGAATAATTGAATGTGTTTTTTCTTGTCTATGTTCTCTGAGTCTCCTATCTATGGTAATGCATAGTGTGTAGACTTCATCTAGGGAGTCAGGAATTCCTGTTCTATAGAGCTCGTCCTTTATATCATCTGAGAGGCTTAACCTGAATTGGTTTTTCAGGGAGATCTCGTTCCAAAGGGAGTCTCTGGCCCATATTTTGAATTGGGTAATATAGTGTTCAACTGGATTTCATTGCTGTTTGAGTGTTCTGAGTTTAGATTCTGTGGTAATTTGGCAAAAAGGGTCATCATAAATATCAGACAACTCCTTTAAGAAACAGTCCAAAGTGTTAAGAATAGGATCATGGTTCTCATAGTAACAGTCTGCCCATGTGCGGGGCTTACCTCTTAAGAAAGACAGTTTAGTTAGCACCTTGGATCTGTCAGTGGAATAAGTCCTAGGTTTTAATTCAAATAATAACAGACAACACTTCTGAAATGTTTAAACATAGAACGGTTTCCAGAAAACTTTTCTGGTAAAGATACTTGTGGTTCTGAGATATGATCGACTCCTGCACCCTTTGCAGAGAGAGCTTCTCTAAAACAATCCCTTAAATTTTGGTTATCAACCTGTAATTCCCTAAAGGCTTGTGTCAGATTTTCTAGGCATTGATTCAAAGTATGCATTTGTGGGGTGACGTTATTGCTATCCATAGTATACTCAGTTATGTTGAAGGTTGGTTTATTATGTAATGAATTTCGTTATTCAGCACAATGTATTGAATAAAATATTTTTTGTGTCACCCATAGTTAATTGCATAAGTGCAAACAGGAAATAAATTAATGTTATTTTAGCCTGCTAGTTCTCAGCTACTAGAAGTTGTTTGAATATAGCAGCAATCAGAATGAGAAGGCAAGATAGGGAGTGTAGCTTTAAGAGCACAGCTATTACCGCTCCCAGAGTACTTGGCAAGTTGAATTCAAGTAGGAGGTAAACGGAATTCAGATTAACCCAATACAAATTAGTGATTGATTGATACACTGCAAGTTCAACTAAGTTGCAAGATATATAAATAAGGTAACTTTGTTTCATTGAGAGATGACTGAATGTTGCAAGCAAAGTAACAGTTCATGTTAAAGATTAACACAAGCAGGATATCAGCACAAGGAATAATGATAAACGAATACTGGTTAGTTAATTTACAGTTATGCTCAAGCTACTCACGACCCTTCCGGATATGCATGCAATATTCTGTTTGCCTTCTAATGTGGCTGGTGATGTAGGTAGGGGTTAGTACAGCGTGCGTGTAAGCTGGTATCCGATGCTGTAAGTTATGCAGATGAATCCTTGCAGAAAAGGTGAGCCTGAGAGTCACAGCTGTTGTGCTTTCAGCACAATGAGTTTGGAATGACGACACGACGCATGGAGCTGGTAGTGCCTTAGGAAAATAATAGACTGCTGTTCTCTGAAATGTAACAAGTATGAAGTGTCACTTAAAGATTTACTTCAGATTACTTCAAAGCTGGTGGTAGTGAATGTGAATGCACTTCAATAAACCAGCATAGTTCCCAGGTAGGTGGTTACCTAAATAGGGGGAAGGTTAATTGCGGTGTGCAAACTAAAGGTGGAATTACAAGATAAGATGATTTGTCTGGTTTAAGGTGGAAGATTTTTGAAAAGGGCTTTGTCTTTCAATAAATAAATTATAAAATTGACCTTTGACTGATGAGACTGGAAAGTGTGAGGATCATTACGGTAGTGGTCTGCACTGGTTGAGAAAACCCCTACAGTCGGTGGTACCATCGTACTTGTCAGGCAACAGTATCCGGGGTATACTTCCAATAACAGAGGGGGGAGTTGCAGCACTAACAGCAGGGGCCGGCTCTGTAACAACAGTAACAGCATTCTTTTCTGCAACCATTGAGGAGAGTATAGCGGAGAGTATAGCTGATATAGGGGGATATTTATCAAAGCCTCAACTTTGTTGCATTCGCCGGCACCAAAACGCTCGCCTAACATTGTCTAACATCACGGCCGCGTATCTCAATATGCTCTCCTTAGTTATGAAAAAAGTCGGCAAAAAGATGCGCACCAAGTACGGGGCGATGAGCATCGGACTGTTGTTAACTAGAAGTCATCGATCTTGCGTCTATTCGGCTTTTTCCAAACTTTATTTATACCCTGTCACTAAATTCCGCCACTATACTGAAATGTTTAACCCCTATCCCGCCGCTCCCCGACCCCGCCACAACCTAAAGTTATTACCCCTATCTTGCCGCTCCCTGACACTGCCGCAACATAAATAAAGTTATTAACCCCTATCCCGCCGCTCCCCAACCCTGCCGCAACCTAAATAAATGTATTAACCCCTAAACCTCTGGCCTCCCACATCACTACCACTAACTAACTCTTTTACCTGTAAAAAAAAAATACAAACACCCCCCAACAGTAAAACCAACCACCCGCCATTTAGCTCTTTTACATGCCCAGACCCTAATCTAAAAATAAAACCCACCCAAAAAACCCTTAAATAAACCTAACACTAACCCCCAACGATCCACTTACAGAGCTGACCTCTTTGATCTTCATCCAGCCGGACGAAGATTTCATCCAGGCGGCAAGAAGTCTTCATCCAGACGGCATCTTGTATCTTCATCCATCCGGTGCAGAGCCGGTCCATCCTGAAGACATGAAGGATGCGGAGCATCCTCTTCATACTGTCGCTGCCGTAAACGGGAACTTCAATGCAAGTGACGTCATCCAAGATGGCGTCCCTTGCATTCCTATTGGCTAAAATATTTCAATCAGCCAATAGGATTAGAGCTGCTAAAATCCTAGTGGCTGTTCCAATCAGCCAACAGGATTTGAGCAGCTCTCCTTCTATTGGCTGTTCCAATCAGCCAATAGGATGAGAGCTCAATCCTATTGCCTGATTGGAACAGCAAATAGGATGAGAGCTGCTCAAATCCTATTGGCTGATTGGAACAGCCAATAGGATTTTAGCAGGCAATAGGAATGCAAGGGACGCCATCTTGAATGATGTCACTTGCATTGAAGTTCCAGTTTACGCCTGTGACCGTATGAAGAGGATTCTCTACGCCGGATGTCTTCAGGATGGACCCGCTCCGCGCCGGATGGATGAAGATAGAAGATGCCGTCTGGATGAAGACTTTTTGCCACCTGGATGAGGACTTCGCCGGCTGCATGAAGATCGAAGAGGCCGTCTGGATGAAGACTTCTTACCAGCTGGATGGATCCTTCAAGCAGGACTTCAATAACTGTAAGTGGATCGTCGGGGGTTAGTGTTAGGTTTATTTAAGGCTTTTTTTGGGTGGGTTTTATTTTTAGATTAGGGTCTGGGCATGTAAAAGAGCTAAATGCCCTTTTAAGGGCAATGCCCATACAAATGCCCTTTTCAAGGCAATTGGGAGCTTACATTATTTTAGATTAGGTTTTTTATTTGGCGGGGTTGGTTGGTTGGGTGGTGGGTTTTACTGTTGGGGGGTGTTTGTATTTCATTTTACAGGTAAAATAGATTATTTCTTTGGGACAATGCCCCACAAATGGACCTTTTAAGGGCCATTGGTAGTTTATTGTAGGCTAGGTTTTTTTTATTTTGGGGGGGCTTTTTAATTTTATAGGGATATTAGATTAGGTGTAATTCTTTTTTATTTTTTGATAATGTGGTTTTTTATTTTCGTAATTTAGTGTTTTTTTTGTTACTTAGTGTTTTTTTTATTGTAATTTAGTAATTTGTAATAAAGTTTAATGGTATATTTAAATAATTTGAGTAGGGTTAGGGCTTTTTAATATGTAATTTAGTTATTTAATTGGTAGTTTAATTTAATTGTAGTATAATAGTTAGGGTAGGTTAATTCATATTTTAAAATAGTTTATTTTAATTCTACAGGTATGTTGTAATTTTAATTTAAAGTTAGCGGGTTGTTATATATTGTTTATAGGTTAATAGCTTAATTTAGTTTATGGCGATGTGGGGGGCTGACGGTTTAGGGGTTAATAGGTTTAGTTAGTGGTGGTGATGTAGAAGGCCAGAGGTTTAGGGGTTAATAACTTTATTTAGTGGTGTCAGTGTCAGGGAGCGGCATAATAAGGGTTAATACATTTTATTTAGGTTGTGCAATGTCGGGGGGGGCAGATTAGGGGTGTTTAGACTCTGGGTTTATGTTAGGGTGTTAGTTGTAAACGTCACTTGTTTTCTACCATATAAATCAATGGGATATCTGGCAGCATCGAAATTAAGCTTTCGCTGCTTTCAGACTCCCATTATTTCTATGGCATCCACGGCCTCCAGGGGGTGGATTGAAAACCAGGTATGCTGGGCCAGAATAGCCGCAAGCGTACCTGTGCACCTAGGAGCACACAAAGAAGTTTGATAACTGGGAAAAAGTGTCAGATAGAGCCGAATGTGTATTCAGAACATCTATAATGACATAAACATCGATCTGCGTCGGATTCAGACTGGCGGATCGTATGTTACGTCACAAATTTCAAGATTTGCTGGTCTGTAGGCTTTGATAATTAGTTTGGATCCATCTCGCAACAATTACGCTGTGGAATTCCGGCATATTTGCGGTTGAGGCTTTGATAAATATCTCCCATAGCCTCAAGTTTAGAATACACATTCTGCAAGAGTATGGTGTGGGTTCCCAGGGTCTGACCCTGAAGAAAGACTGCTCTGACTACCTCATTTGGGTCCATGGCACAAGTATAATGTAATGCTCAGGGGATATTTCCCTATCGGATCAAACTTCGCCAGTAGCCTTCTTATGCCGGCGTCAAGGTGGAAGGATAAGGAAATATCCCAGAACAAAGTGAGTGTAGCAAATGAGGTAAGCAGTACTCATGGTAGACAGGGTAGTCCTTCCCGGCAACAAGATCAAGGCAGAGAATGGTCAGAGACAGGCAGCGTACGACAATAGAAAGGCAATCCAGCAGAATAGCAGTTCAGGGATAAACCAATAGAGTGGTCAGAAACAGGCAGAGGTCAGCAACAAAACATAATCCAGCAGTTTAGCAGTTCAGGGGTAAACCAGGCAGAGTAATCAGACAAGCAGAGTTTTGCAATGATATTGCAATCCGGCAATTCAAGGGTTAAACAGGCAGAGTAGTCAGACAGTCAGAGTTCATCAATATTAAGGCAATCCAGAAATTCAAGGGTTAAACAGGCAGAGTAGTCAGACAGACAGAGTTCAGCAATATTAAGTCATTTCAGCAATAAGTAATAAAGCACCTAGGAGCACACAAAGTAACACCTACACTTGGGCAGTGAATGTAAGTTATGCAGGTACTTACATAGGCGCCGATTCGCGCCAAGGAGCTCAAAGGATCCGGCTTCAGAGGGGAAGAGAGGTGCGGCGATGAAGTCATCGCCGCACGCTCACAGCATCCTCTGCGTCCCTGGCAACAGCCAGAGCAGCAACCACCACGTCCCTGGCAACAGCCAGGACGGCGCAAGGGAGAGGCAGGACTATATAGGCTAAGGGTCACATTACAAGTTGAGAGCTAAATATTGCTTATCCTAAAGTGATACTTGCTCTCAAATGAGTATTACCAGCACAAGTTAATATGCAATGGTGATTTACACTCACAAGAACGAGCTTCCATGGGCTTCAAAAGGAGCCTCATTCTCAAGCCGTAAGACATGAGGTTTGCATGTAAATTGCAGCATCCGCTGCTTAATAAATATACCCTTATTATTAACTTTTTGCTCACTGTATCTGTCATAACCTGAGATTGAGCCTGAGACCTCTGCTTCTTGTTGTTTGTTTTTTGTTTTGTTTTGTTTTTTCAATGTGCTATCATGCACTTGGACTGCTGCCTGTTTTTTGCTCAGTTGGCTTTTTGCTTTCCTACACTTGGCTCCACCTACCTGCAGCTGCGGGTAATTGGCAATTACTCTCAGGCTATATACACCCAGCATTTCCATTAATCATTGCCTGTTTATTGAGTTGCTACTCAGCATATGCTGTGCACTGCAATCTGGATTATGGACTCTGGATGCTGTTTCTGTGCCCCTTTGTGCTTCATTGGGTTTGCTGTTTACTTTGATCTCAGAACTGGACTTTGACTAAGCTTTGATGTAAAGCCTTTTCTGTTGCTGACTTGGATTGTGGCCTTGACTACACTCAACTCTGATCCCTTGTGACTGTTACCTGTACTACACCGGATTGTATCCTTTACCAGTACTATTTTTCCTTGCTAAGAATTTCCATTTTAATATAATACTGTATAGTCCGGACTACACCCAGAGCTTCCGGGTGGTTGTTACTCCTATTTCCACCTTAATCTCTGGGTTAATCCGTGGCGTACCTATACACCCTGTCTCTCCACCTGAGGCAGGCATGACTGTATCAAAGAGGAACTGGATATTTTAAAAACAAGAAATAAACTTAAATATGTCTATAACAAATCCTCTAAATATTATGCACTCAATGACTACATGGTAAAGCCTTTACTGTCTCTCGGAATTCTTCTGCTGCACTCATCAATAACGTTTACAAAATGCTTGACATAGGTGAAAACAAAGCATCCTCTAGGCAGAAACAGAAACGTAATATATTTTCAACAATATAATACTATGAGCAAAAGCTACAAGATGCTAAATGTTTTAGACTTGATCACCCTAGGAGATCACTCTGCTCTCTCATTCTTGATAAGTTCTTAAATGTTTTCTTGTACTCTTTTTTTTTATTTCATACAATTGAGCGGTGCTCTTTTATTCAGCTCAAAATGTTGAGGCTTTTTATGCTACATTCCATTAAACATAATTGAAATATAGTTTATTAAAATTAAGATTTGTAGAGTCAATTGGTATGCAATAATCGTGTAGGTGACTGTCATTAATATATAAACTGTATGTGCATCCTACACAGGTAACATATATGTTCATAAATAAACTAATAATGCAAATAACTATCTATAGAGACTTTTTACATAAACTCATTAAGAACATTATCTTCTATCTGCTAAAGCTTCCATTTCTGTATCTCCTATATAAAACCAAGATGTTCTGAATTCTGAAAAACTAAGCTTCTCACTCATTTTAATAAACTCACTTTTATGAATAATATAATACAACTGAATGATTTTCAATACTGCAATGTCAGTTTACTTGGCTGGCCAGCAAGACCCTGTATCTATACATAGGTCAGACGCCTAAATAGCAAAAATGAAATAAAATCAATCTTCTTAAATGTAATTGTAATTCTGGACAGTCTGATATAAACCCTGTACTGCATATGTACAAAAGAAATGTAATTGTTTTGTATTCAACATGGATATATTCCTGCAAATGTTAAACTCTGCAAGCAAAAGAGAAGCCTAGGAAAACAACATGTTTTTTTCTTCATTTAAAGTATCACAAGAACTGTTTAACTGATTCATTTGAGATTTTGAATTTTTGTTATAATTGGTCAATAATTTAATTCACTGTTTCAATCCAAAGTTGGGTTGTAATTTTTTTATTTTATTTATTTATTTTTTTTATTTTTTTTTTAATATATGAACTTGGTACAGTGTCTCTCTCTAAAGCCCTTAAGTACAGTGGCACCTCCAGGGCTCTAATAGCATGGGTCATGTGAACAGTGGCAAGATTGCACTATTGTTTTTAATGCCTCATCAGTGACCCATACTATTAGGACCCTTCATATTGTCCTACAATGTTTCCAAATATGGTCCTACGTCGTAATTTGCAAGCACTAATTGGTACTGAATTGTAACCAGATGGGTTGTATTGCTTTTAACTCCATCAGAAATACTGCAGTCCAGGCTCACAATGTGTCCCATAAATAATTAAATATACTAACCCCTTATGGATGACCATCATACCTTGCATGGTGGCTGCTTTTAGGGCTCTTATTGTACAGGTCTTGCCAACATCAAAAATACTGTGCTATTTCTGTATTGCTCACCAGTGAGGCATTGCATAAATAGTGTTACTGAGTTAACTCCAGGTGTATTGCTCACTAGTGAGGCATTGCATAAATACTGTTACTGAGGCAACCCCAGGTGTATTGCTCACCAGTGAGGCATTGCATAAATAGTGTTACTGAGGCAACCCTAGGTGTATTGCTCAGCAGTGAGGCATTGCATAAATACTGTTACTGAGGTAACCCCAGGTGTATTGCTCACCATTGAAGCATTGCATAAATAGTGTTACTGAGGCAACCCCAGGTGTATTGCTCAGCAGTGAGGCATTGCATAAATACTGTTACTGAGGCAACCCCAGGTGTATTGCTCACCAGTGAGGCATTGCATAAATACTGTTATTGAGGCAACCCCAGGTGTATTGCTCACCAGTGAGGCATTGCATAAATAGTGTTACTGAGACAACCCCAGGTGTATTGCTCACCAGTGAGGCATTGCATAAATAGTGTTACTGAGGCAACCCCAGGTAGGCGATCACAGACACAGTGTATCCCAGTGCTCTCATGCATTTCAGTGATCAGGACCAGGGGTGCTTACATTACATGAGGTACATACATGTATGCAAATTTCAAAAAATAGGTATCAGGAGCACCAGAATAGTGAGTAAAATAAACTTTATTCAATTTCAAAAGGGTATCATAACCCCAGGGTAAGAGACAAAATGTGGAAAACAGATGAACAAAAGGCTGACCGGTTTCGGCATCTGCCTTAATCCTAGCCTGCTTAAAAACTGTTAGTCAATTTCCAGTTTAAAAACCCTCATCTGGATTGCTATTGGACACGGGGGTCACACCCCTTACATTCTTACACCAATCAAACACAATGTTGTTATGTCACCAGTGTTCCCTATACCTTCAATGTCTACAGTTAAACAGCTATTCACATATAGTATATGCGTGTGAAACATAATAGGATAGCTACACATCCTTATTGTCGTATACTCTAATCTGGTAAACTTGCATATTCACAGGCATTGATCGCTACCTATTGTTATAGTAATAATAATATTCGGTCGTTTCTAGCCTGATCACTAACAGTGCTGCCTGCTTTGTTTATGTTTCACCATGGCGCTGAATGTGCCACTCCCCATGTTGCCTGCCTCTACCAATGGGGATCGAATATATGCTCCTCCGCTGTGTATGTACATGCTGTGAACAAACATTATATGATTGACAGATTACGTAGGTCTGGTTCCAACCCATAGACCAATAGTGTGCACGGCTTCTTATGTATGTACCAGCTGGAGTTTCAATGCGATCCGTAGTTTCATAACTTGCCCCTCATATGATCTGATTGTTTACAAAAATATGTCTCTCTATAGAGTTAAACCCCCATGCCTTGAAGGTCTATACAACTGAAGATAAATACCTTAGTGGGTGAACACTGGTGACATAACAACATTGTGTTTGATTGGTGTAAGCATGTAAGGGGTGTGAGCCCCATATCCAATAGCAATCCAGATGAGGGTTTTTAAACTGGAAATTGACGAACAGTTTTTAAGCAGGCTAGGATTAAGGCAGACGCCGAAACCGGTCAGCCTTTTGTTCATCTCTTTTTCTATTTTTCACATTTTGTCTCTTACCCTGGGGTTATAATACCCTTTTGAAATAGAATAAAGTTTATTTTACTCACTATTCTGGTGCTCCTGATACCTATTTTTTTAAATTTGCATACTCTTGAGGCCACAGTGAGCACAGAGAGTGAGTTGATTTATATACACTGCAAGAAATTAATATCCATAAGAAGAAACTTCTAAAAGAGGATTTTGACAGTTCTCATACTGTAAATCGTTAAAACCACTGAAGTATTATTAGAAAATCACTAAAAGTTCTAAGCCTTTCTGTATAGAACAAAGTTTGTCTTTGCTGGAATTTATTTTACTGTAAGAAGATGATGACACTAGGTTCTAGATACTGTTAATTCACAATTTTTAAAAATGATTTTTGTGAATTCTGATTTCTGTAAAAACCTGTGCAATTAGGGATGGGCGAATGTTTTGCAACATTTGAAAAATGAAACGAATTTTAACACATTCGTTCGTTTGAATCAATCTTGGTTGCCAATAAACAAGACAGGACTGTTAAATTCTGATCACATTTACATGATCGCTGATAGAAATTCAGTTTAATTAAGCAAAATTACTGTAACCGAATCAGAAAAATTATATTATGAGATTGATCTCTCAACAACATTTCTAGATGTTGCAGTTGTGATTTCTCTTTTCTCATGTTTCCCACAGGTATTGTTTTATTAACAAGATATTATGTGTGACTGTTTATTAAATACATAAACATATGTAAATGTTTGTCTACTATGCAATGTCTGGGACGATACAATAGTGCTAAATATAGTTTTAATGAATCTAGATCATGTATTCATATTTACATCTAAAATGGCATTTGTGGCCATACCAGAGTGCATTGAACATGTGCAGCATAATATAATTATTCCAAATCATCTTGGAATAATTACAAATATCTTGAAAAGGCAATTTTTTTTCTTTATCAACAACCTTTGTCTATTGGAATCAAAGTGTCCATTTTGTTGTTGAAATATAGTGAAAAATCATGGTCAGATTGATTGTGATTACTGAAGATGATGTCCTCCATGCATTAAACAGGTGGCTTTTTACTATCTGCTCAGAGCTGATCCAAACATTTCCCAATATGTAAATAGGGAGCCAAAGAAAAAAAAACAGATAAACGGGATCAGAAAGATTAGAAATTACCTTTATTTGTTTCCCAATCAAAAAGGAGTTAAATATATATAGCTAAAGTCCCATTTTGAAGTTACAACATATTGCAGATCCTGATCAGAACATGGCTGGATACTTGGATACATGGCTGGCTCACCATGATGCTCAGGAGCTGGAATGCTTTGTGATTCCTGTGTGAAACGTTTCCCTGGCTAAAAACATTTAGGGGTTATTCCAATCTTTCTGATCCTGTTTGTCAGTATTTTTCCAGCTCTCAATATATTTTTCAAGTTCTGAGGGATCACAATTCAATCAATAGCACCATTTCAATATTGGAAAAGTACAAATTGGATGTGAGCAGATAGCAGGAAAATTGCCCATATGATGCATTGACAGCAATTGTTTCGGCTATCACAATCCTTCAGACCACAACTTATTGCAAGCATATATACAACAAAATGGATACATCAAATTCAACACACAAAGGCACATGATAAATGATTAATACCCCTAAAACAAACAGTAACACACATACAATAAACAATAAAATAAATGGTTATTTTTAATGAATGGTTATTTTTAATGTTATTTTTAGTCACGTGTGGTGTTCCCCAAGGTTCCATTCTCTGCCCCCTACTATTCACATTATTTATAAATGTTCTGCCAAATGTCTGCAAATCCTCAACTGTACACATGCAGACACTCAGATGACACAGTAATCTATGCAAACAATTCCGATCTGCCGCAGCTTGAAGCAGTGTTCCAAGACCAATTCACAGAGGTAGATACGTGGATCTCAAAAAACAAACTCTTCCTAAACACTGACAAAACTGTCACAATGATCTTTAGAATGGGACCTAAATTACACAAATTACAAAATTCCCATCTATGCATCAAAACAAAATCCAATTGCACACTGACCACAGTCCACTCTTTCAAATACTTGGGTATGTTGTTAGACCCCAATCTATCTTTTGGCCTCCACATAGAAAAACTTGCATCTAAACTTTATCCAAAACTAGGCGCCCTGTACAGAAACAAATCCTGCCTCAGCCCTACAGTAAAGGAAAAGATTGTACAGCAAATGCTGATGCCTATCTTGGATTATGGGGACGTAGTTTATGCACCTGCACCACAAACTCACCTTAATAAACTTAATACATTGTATAACTCGTTCTGCCGCTTTGTGCTACAATGTAACTACAGGACCCACCATTGTGACATGCTAAAAGAACTAAACTGGCTGTCGCTGGAATCCAGACGCTCCCTCCATCTTTCCTGCCTTGTGTTTAAGAGCCTTTCTGGGAAGCTCCCAACTTACCTGAGAAGAATGCTCTCCCCGGCTATTCCCACCTCCTATAACCTCCGATCCAATACCAGCACATTATTTAGCTTGCCTCAATACAAAAAGAAAGCAGCTCGATCCTCCTTTTCCTACAGAGCAACACAATTATGGAACAACCTCCCTCACACTTTCAAACCTTCCCCAAGCCTAAAATCCTTTAAGCGATCCCTCTCTACATATCTCAAAACAGAATGCACCTGTCATGGTTGATTAAATATTTCCTACCTGTTCTATGTTAAATTTTTTGCATATATTGTGTATTATTATTGTTTTTGTATTTTATTGTACCCTATTGTATCAATGCAATGTTTTGTGAAAACGAGAGAAATCTCAATGTATCCTTCCTGGTAAAATATTTTATAAATAAATAATAAATAAATAAATTAAAGCCTGACATATAACAAAGTATTCAATATATGTCATCAATTTAATGTAAACAAAAATATATTTTAAAGATGTCAGCAATTGCAAAATTGATACAGATAACATTACCAATGTATACCTATAAGGAATTGACAGCAAAAATGCATTTTAAGGTTAAAAAATAAACAAAATTGTATCCCATTGCAACACATATATGAAATATATTTACCCCATAAAAACAATATACAATTAACCAACCAATGATAGGGGCTGTGTGCCCTTTGAGTTTGGTTGTGGAGAGTTGTCAATTTCGAGAAACAAGAAAGTTAAAAAAGTAGAGAATGATGGAACAGCTGAAAGCGGATGTGAATAAGAGCTGCGACCAGGAAAGAGTGCATGGTGGTGAAGCTGGCCATGGGAGAGCTCATGGGAGGCCTGAACAGTTGTTGAGAACTGCTGGCCAGGGTGGATATCATGGGAGGCCTGGTCAGTTAGTGAGAGCTGCTGGCCAACCTCAAGAGCAGGAGAAAATGGGAACCACAGGATGGACACCAAAGAGGTAGACATAGTGCCCCTGGAATAATATGTCAGATGGTTTTATTTACAGGGATTGAGACATGGAAATAAGTGTTGTTGATTTGTAGCTACTGTCTTGAGCTAATAGGACAGTACCCGGGTTAACCTTGTCAAGGATGATTTGGAGCTACAGTTTTGGGCTAATAGGACACTACCTGGGTTGGCATACATACAATTTTTGGCCTTACAAATTATATCCAGTTCTCATCTTCTTTGCTTCATCACAACCTGTCACCTTCATGCATCACCTGCATACAAAATTTCATGTATGCTGACAAACGCCCCCTCATTACATGGCCATCACCCACAAACCTAGTCTAGCAGAGAGAGCCTATAACAAAGCCCACCAGATGAGCAGAACCATGACTGAGTACACATTTGGGATATTCAAATCATGGTTCTGGTGAATAGATCAATCTAGTGGGATCTTACCCTGCTCCACCAAAAGGTCAGCCAGATCATTGTGGCATGCTTCTACCTTCACAATCTGGCATACAGCAATAACTTTTTGGAAGAAGTGCCCCTGGACAGGTTTGTGGAGGATGAACAAGAACCTCTAGATTAGCATATGAAAATTCCAGGGGCTATCCAGGTTTAGGATAACATTAAATGTGAGTACTTCCAAGGTACATATCGATACCTATGAGTATTGACATTACCTGTATCCTTCATATGTATTATATTACTGATAGCTTTATGAGTCCCTGTGCCTAATAGACCCAGTTGTGTAACTGATGTAAAAGGGATATAAATCATCTTAATATTTAAGCTTAATTATTTTACTTATGCTTATGAAAGCAAATTTCCCATATCAATAATTATTTCATATGCCCTCTTTTTTATGCATATGCCATATTAACATTCTTCATTTTAATATTGTGATAATGTTCATTTCACAAGATTACACTACAGACTTCAGTCAAATTGTCATCCAGATGTGCCTGCTTTTCAAGAGCCCCCATTATCATCTTATACGTGAACAGCAAGTTTGCATGATAAAATGTTTAAAGCAGATGTGGGTGGTACAAAGTCCAGTACATTGGGGTATTTACATCTAAAATAAGGGTTGTTACCCTTGTTTAGGGTGTTCTAACTGTAATATCCTTATTAAAGTAATTGTTTTCATGCTCAAGAACTGGTAAAAAGTTTTGTATTAATGGTCATTATACATGCAACACTACATTTGTTGTGTACCTCCCTGGGAGGGTGAGCCACAGAGAGATCATTTAAAAAAAGAATGATGAAGCCTTTGGACACATAGCCTAGAGCCCTTTATATAAAAAATACATCAGTAGTGAATTTGAGTTAAATTTGGTTGTCATAGAACAAAATGTTCTGCCCACATTTTTTTTTAATATGTTTTTATTTATAAAATATGTAATTGTGATAGTTATTTCAGGACCTTTGGGTTGTATATAATGCCAAGATGTACTTAGAACTATTTAGTATGATATGCTGTAGGGGCGCGATCCGATATACGGTGTAGTTTTCGGCGCAAGCGAGGGAACCCGCGCCGCCCGTAATTTCACCTCGCAACTCGACCTATCCAATATACTGCGCTGTCAGATGCTAAACTGGCGTAAGTAGGAAAAACCGGCGATCAACTAAAATGTGCGCAAATACACATTTTAGTCGTCGCAAGTACTTACGCTAGTATTTTTTCATGTAAAGTCTCAATAAAGTGTAGTTTTATGCAAATTAGGCTACAAATCGTAAAAAACAACGGCCAGTTCTAAAAGATGCGCCAAATAATTACGCCATTCACATTCATACATAAAACCATGCGCAGCAGCCATTTTCTTTAGTGTGTTTGGTTGGTTCTTGGAGCTACAGCACACTACAGTGAGTAAATGTTAGTGGTAAGAGCAGTGAGAGAGGAGCATTTCATTCAGTTAGTTAGGTCGGATTTTTGGATTGTTAAGCCTGTACATTTACTAACACTTTTTTTAACATATTGCACACATTTTGCATACACACATATACAAAATACACAACACTTTTTTTTTCTAACACCTCACACATTTTATTTATCTTTAACAGTGTGATAGGCTGAGTGTTTGGTTGTGATTGTGTGTGATTGAAGTGGGAGTGAGTGTGAGTGTGTGAGTGTGTGTAGTTTGAGGATGACAGGGAGAACTAGGGCAGGGGGGAGGAGGGAAAGGGAGTTGCAGGGAGAGGATTATGAACAGGAGGAGCAGCAGGGTCCCCGTCAGGGAGTGAGTGGAGTGGGGAGAGGGAGAGTTAGAAGGGAGGATGGGAGTGGGGTTGCCCCAAGGCCAGGCACACTTAGAAGAGGGATAGAGGGTGCACATGGGGATAGAAGGGGGGAGGAGGGAGAGGATAGGGAGGAACCCACACCAGGGACATCCCAGGGAGGAAGCCAGGCGGCCCAGGACGAGGAGCGCATGAGGTGCCCCAACTTCTCTTTTGCCGAAAACCTTGCGCTAGTCCAGGCCATCATGGAGAACCACACTGCCCTGTTTGGCCAAGAGAAGGGCAAAGGAGTTGTCCGAAGGAGTAAAGATGCATGGCTGAGGGTCGAGGAGGCAACAGCGTGGCCCAGCAGAGGAGGAATGTGGATGGGCTCAAGAAAAGGTGGAATGACTGCAAGAGGCGGGTGAAGGAGAAAATGGGCCAAGAAGCCATACACCAGAGGGGAACAGGCGGTGGTCCTCCCCAGGAGGCGGAATATAATGAGTGGCAGGAGATTATTCGCAGGTCCCTGAGCGTCACAGCAGTCCGTGGACTTCCAGGGGCTTGTGACTCAGGGGCTGCAACATCAGCACAGCATGCTGGTGAGTAACATCCCACACACCAGTATTATATGTATTTGAGATATAATATCCTTTAATGTCACACATTCATGTACACAATGAGGAGCATGGTATTTGGCCTACTAACAAAAACATCTACAATTATATTTCACATTAATGGGACATTAAACCAAAGCTTTTTATGTCCTTATTCAGATAGAGAATACAGTTTTAAACAACATCCCATTTTACTTATATTATCTAATTTGCTTCATTATTTTGTTATTCTTTGTTTATTAAATATCAATGCACATGGGTGAGCCAATAACATGAGGCATTGATGTGCAGCCACCAATCAGCAGCTTCTGAGCCTATCTAGATATGCTTTTCAGCTAAGAATATCAAGAGAATGGAGCAAATTAGGTAATGGAAGTAAATTAGAAAGTTGTTTAAAATTGCATGCTCTAGCTGAATCATGAAAGAATAAAAATGGGTTTAATGTCCATTTAATGCTACTTAACACATTGAAATTCATGATATGAGGTGGAATAGTGAAATACTAACATGTCTCAGAGTAACACAGGCCACAAGCCACATGTAGAGATTTCAGTAAATGGACACTTTCGCCATCACAATACTTTTAGCTCAAGAAAGCATGTTATGTGCCTACATCAGGCTAAAGGAAATTGTGTGACCATAGTGTCACTTAAAGAACACATTTTGTCCATCACTGACATGTACACAGAACTATTGTATGAAATACATACATGTATACTTTGCATATTAAAATCCCTCATATCACAAATCACAATGTGCACATGCATGTTATAGAGTTTGACATGAGAATGAGTATAGGCCCTAGCATGTATCAATGTACATTGTATGCCCACATGGATATATATATGATTGTACTAATACCTCTCATCATTTGACTCCTCCACAGAACCTCCTGTCACCAGGGTGCAAATGGGCATGCATCCACCGCAACCACCAGGCCAGAGAATGCCTCCACCGCAACCACCAGGCCAGAGAATCCCTCAACAGTATGCTCCGAGACATGAGGTGGGTTGGATTGCCTCTGTTGAGGACCCATACGTCATGCCACCAACTTTGGAAGAGGAGCCCTGGCAGGATCCCTGGCCGGAGGACTATTCTTTTGGTTATGAGGGGGAGCCAAGTCATCCCCAAAGGGTAGATGTCTTTACCCCCCTCCCTCCCAATATCAGGCCAGTCAGGACTTTTACCAACAGGACATACAGACTGGACAGGCTGAGTGGTCGCACACCAGTCGTCAATGGGACTACCAGTCCACCCGGAGAACTCCACCATCCGATTCCCTTGGAAGAGCTCCAGCATATGAAGAGGAGCATATAGCTGTGGTAGTTCCTCCTGCAGCAACAGCTGTCATAGTTCCTCCTGAAGCACCAGCTGTTGCAGTTCCTCCTGAAGCACCAGCTGTTGTAGTTCCTCCTGAAGCACCAGCTGTTGTAGTTCCTCCTGAAGCACCAGCTGTTGTAGTTCCTCCTGAAGCACCAGCTGTCATAGTTTCGCCTGAGGCACCAGCTGTTGTAGTTCCTCCTGAAGCAACAGCTGTCATAGTTCCAGATGCAATAGCAGCTAGAGGTGAACCTGCGCCTATAATCCCTGCTGGTGAACAGCCTGTAGATCCTCTGACTTCTGCCCTGGGCAACGAATACATTGCCCTCCAGAGGAGGCTCACAGCAAGCTGCGAGAGAATGCAGAGAGACCAACGCAGGTTTTACAGGAGCCAACAGACTTTACTCCAGCGTTCCATTGAGCTGCAATGGGACATGGCAGCATCTTTAAGTGGTATAGTCCAGAACCAATCTCAGATGATGAGAGTTATTTCGGATATGCAGATGCAGACTGACAACAGATGGCGGGAACAAAACCAACTGTTGGGTGTGTTGGTGGAGCATTTCACACACCAGCAGGACACTGCCTCCAGCCTCTCATCTGTGGCCAGCACTCCTGCAGAATCCTCTGGATCCACACAACCCAGGAGAGCCACTCCAGGCACCTCAGCCCCCTCATCTAAGAAGCCTAAAAAAAATATATATATTGTTATATTTCAGCCTAAATCTTGTCCTCTGTTATTTATCATATAATTGTCATCCACATCCATGTGAGGGGTGTTTTAGTACACTAATATTTTTGAAATATATAATAAGGCCTGTGTGGAAATGGCCCAAAAAAGGTAATATCATCATGTTTATGACATATTCATGTTCTCTAAACCACATCACATAGTTGTGTATGAAGGGTACATATAGTGATATTCACTTTTAAGCTGTAAATCAAGGTTTCTCACATCCAATAGAAATTGACCCATGTGCAGGGATAGGCACGAGCCAAGGCTGTGGCAGACATTTTCTAAGGTAAAGACTTTTAGTGAAGGACACTTTGCGTAGCCCTGCACATGGGTATATATCTAAATAATAATGTTTTACAGAAGGTGTGAACATAAGGTATAAACATCCATTTTCATTCCTCGAAATGATAGTCAATAAATCATAGTGACCAAAACATGAATTAAACTAATTATATATTTTCAGTAATTAGAGTGGTTAAGGGAATGGGGGTGGGATGTAGTAGTTTCACTTACATGCAGTGGAAATCCGCAGTATGTAATTCGATGACCAGCTGCAGCAGGGGCAGCACTATGACCATGGACCTCAGCAGCAACTATAGAATCAGCATGTGTAGACGGAACAACAGGGGATTGTAGGGCTTCCAGCACCCCTTGTGCCCCATGATGCACCCCTTGTGCCCCATGATGCACCCCTTGTGCCCCATGATGCACCCCTTGTGCCCAATGATGCACCCCTTGTGCCCCATGATGCACCCCTTGTGCCCCATGATGCACCCTTGTGCCCAATGATGCACCCCTTGTGCCCCATGATGCACCCCTTGTGCCCCATGATGCACCCCTTTGTGATTGGTTTGACACACTTGCAGGGGCAGGAATAATAAATGCTTTGAAGAGGTTAACTATTTGTGATCAAGCTGCTGATATGTATGTTGTTTAGCATGCATTTGTTAGGCCTTCAGAGAGTTACGTTGGTTTCTAAGTCAGTGCAAGGGTTGCTGCGCTTGCAATTTGTGGCGAGATGAGAATGGAGTAGATTTTCTGAAATCTGCGCGCGTAAGTCCTTACGCCGTATATTGGATACCAAACTGTGCGTGTTTTGTATGTCAGTCTATGGGCCAAAAAACGACGGGCGAAGGCAGAAATATACGCGCGTAACTTCTAAGTTACGCCGTATATAGGATACCAAACCCGCACAAAATTTGGCGTCGCCGGCTTTTGCGGGCGACGATTTATATCGGATCGGGCCCTAGATTGTTATTGCTGCAATATAGGATGTAATTTTTAGTTTTACCTTTAGGTGGAGTTTATTTAGTGATGTGTATTACTTATATATGATTTATAAGGGGTTATAATGGAGATAAATACATTTTTAACTGCACCTGTTGATTGTCATTACACCTGTGATATTGTTTAAATGTTGGACTTTGGTATAGGTTTCTTCTACTTGGATTCAACTGGAAAAGATAGAAAGTAAAAAGAAAAGCTACTATCAAGTGATAACATGTGTACTGCTTATAGTCTCTTTACATTGCATCACTATGCCTTAACAATGCTAATTTCATCATATTTACGTCTTTTTGTGGATTATGTTTTTGTAGAAGTGTCCTATTCTGTTGAATGCCAATCTAAAACACATATGGAGAAAGAATGTTTAAGTCTTACATTTTTACAAGTATTGATGCATAGAAACAATGTTTGATTTTATTCTTTTTTTCTGTAGGTACTCACAATTTCTCAGTGACCTGACCCTCTCTGATATTTTGTAAACTGAAATGCATGGGAAACAGGAAAGAAAGTTTAAGTGTCATGTTGGCATGGATACTTCTTTTAGGCATATCTTCTAGCAACATTGAATATTTACTTTTTGTTTTTTCTTTAGGTACTCACAATTTGTTGGTGACTGTAGTCTGGGTGACCAGTCCTTCTCTGACTTTTTGGAATCTGAAACACATGGGAAAATGTAAAGAAACTGTAAGTTTCTCCTGTTGACATGGAGACTTTTTTTTAGTGTTGTTAAATGTTTTGATTAAAGACACATGATACTGCAATTGTTTTGAGTGACACATGTTGCAACGTAAAAACATATAACTGGTCAAGTGAAATGCTGTAATGTTGTCTATGTGTATTTCTATGGCTTATTGTTATTGTTTTAAACAGAGTAGGATATAGAATGTGTATTATTCTGTGGCATTGCATTTATTTAGATTTCAGGGTAAGATGTGCTATGTATTTCTATTGTTGTGTAATCTATTAGGCTGACATGTAATTTTGCTTATAAACTTGATCATCTAGAAAGTAGCTGTTAAGCTTGAACCTGCATGTAGATGTTAATGAGAGTATAGTGTACATTTGCATATTAGTGATGACATCCCATGGCCTACATTCATCAAATCAATTGATATTTTATAGATTGATGTTATTGTGAATGTTTGTAAATATAAACTTTTTTGGATGTGTGTGATGATCCTTTCATGTTGTTGTATGTTTTGTGTGCTTTGTGTTTTAGTTATGTGTATAAGATGCTATATACTGTATTTATAATTGTTAGTGTCCCCCCCCCCCAAACTAACCAGGTCTCCTAAGGCTTGATGGATCATTTAGTATAAATGACATATTTTTTTCCTGTGACTGCCTCTGGTGTCATTGCTTTTCACAGCATCTCCCCCATATTCATTGAACTTGATGTTCAAATGAGGGCCTCCTGCAGTTTTGTTTTTTTGAGTGTTTATGGATCATGCTCATTTTTTTCTTAACTACACCCATGCAACTGTCAGGATTGAGGAAAAATAGGAGCCCAGTACAGAGTACAGCTAGCACGACTGCTAGACAACACAGGAGTGCTTGGTACAGAAGGAAAATCCAAAAGCAAGGTCAAACTTTCTGAGGCCAGGGCAGGCAGCAAAGGTTCATAAATGGTATAACAAGCAAGAGGTCAGGGCAGGCAGCAATAGTTAATAAATGGGAAACAAGGTAGAAAGTTCAGGTAACCAAAATTCATACACAGGACTTAAGTCAAAGATAGCTCTTTAATAACTGAGGACTGAATTCACTGAACTGCGGTGTTTTATAGGGTTGCTAAATGATTGACAGCTGGTAAGGGGTGTGGTGTTAGCTTTAAATCTCTCACATCTTCTATCCAATACTGTTTGTCCAATAATGCATTGCTGCCACTAGGTGGAGTGCTTGTGCAACCTCTGCAGTAGTCTAGGTACGTATCACAGTTGCTGCAGTTTGTAGGGGAGAGAAATAATGTTGCACAAATATGGAGGATTCCAACAGCAGCACATGGAGGTACAGCTGGCTTTGCACTGCTGAGTCCGGACATCAATGGAGGACCAGCAACAGTATCCTTGGCAGCATTAGTACAGGTAAGTGCATTACAGCAACCATTATATCTATGTTTGACACAGCTAATAGTTCTTTTCAGAATGTGCATGTTAGGGTGCTGGTATGAGGGCTGCAGCAGGGGAAAGAGGACTTAGTGAATCTTCTTCCTGCAGATATTTGGCATCTGCTGATGAAGAGGTTCGGCTGACTGTCTGGGGCCAGTTCCATCCAGCTGATGCTGGGGACTAGAAACTGCTTGGGCAGACATGCAACTTTTGCAGAGGAATTAAGGGCTATCTCCATCATAACAATCTTTCTCAGCACTATTTCTTAACATCTACTTGTACAATAACCTCCAGCCTTGCTTACCAGCCTGGCCAACAGATGTAACTGAAACCCTTGCATGGTAAATGCCCATGTGGCAGATTTAGCTTTGAGAAATGAAAGGGGCCAGCAGATGTGAAGGAAATCCAAGCAAGGTAAAGGCCCAGGTGGCAAATTTAGCTTTGAGAAACTTAACGGTATTGTACAGTTCAGGCAGTAGATACAAGCGGGACTTGCCAACAGGTGTTTTGTATGTGTCTACTCTATTTTTAAAACCAGTAAGTGCATATGTGTGCACCTTATTATCATTCAGCATTTTTTTTTTATCACAGAGAATACTTAGCAATAAGTCACTCTGTATGCTACAAAATCAAATTGTGGGCTTGCAAAAAGTTCTCATTCTGATTTTGGGCAGCCTTCCTTTAATGGTCATTTGTTGAAAAGTGCATTGAGACCGAATGCTGAGGTTGTAGAGCCACAACTTTACTATTTTATTTTTATGTTCCATTAAGAATGTCTAAGATTTGATATCAAATAATAAATGTGATCATTCTTAATGTACTTGCAGGTGTAATAACTATTGCCAGCAAGTCTCTTACTAGAAAAGATTACTCTATTAATTAAACAAATACATTTAAAAATACTGTAAAGTAAGATGTAGTCGAAATTACCAAAGGTGTGTCACTAAGCAACACATTCAAGGTATATATTCCCCAGGTTTTTCCCTAAAAAAAATTGATTTGTAATAAAACCTTAACAATAGCTATTAGGGGCTTCAAATCGATGTTTTATTTGTGCATCTAAATCAGGGCATTTTAGAGTTTTGAAAAACTAATGCTGAAAAAAATATTTTTTCTTCTGATGCAGAAATGATTGCATGATTAAGGGTGGTTACACCCAAAATGCTGAAGTGCTATGTTTTAATATGTTTCCACAAAGAGTGCTTTTTATGAAGAATAATTATTACATTATTGGTTATCTTATTTGCAGAAAGAGAAGCGCTCAAGCAGGAATTAACATTGTCTCAGCAGCTTGTTTGTCAACAGGATACCACCTGGAAGGCATGATGAGTTAAAGAAACTGCACCCGGAGTGGCACTGGCTTTTTAAACAAGCAAGGACATTTTTTCTGCTCATGTTCATTCTCAGTTGAGTGCTTCTCTCTTATTTAATTTTTAATATGCAAATTGTACTCTCAGGTCTCCCTAAGAGTAAGAAAGGGAAAGTAGACTTAGGGCCCAATTACATATGCGGCATTACCCACAAAAGCCGGTGGCGCCAATTATTTTGCAAATCTAGCAATCACATATACAGCCCCGCTTACAAATGTGGCACATATATTTTACCTGTTGGCCGTTGTTATTACTCCCATTAACTAACATTGAACCGGTGTGGCAAGTCTTTATCACATATTCAGCGCAAGGACTTACTCTGTGAAAATTGAGACATTTTACTCCATTTTCACCTCGCCACACATAGGAAGGTGCAGCAAGCCTTGCACTGAGTATATAAGTACCGTAACTCCCTAGAAGCCCTAACAAACACCTAACGCATGCACAATATGTACCTCTCAACCGCCATACCCCCACCGTAGTAACTAATAAATGTATTAACCCCAAATCCACCAACCCCCACATCTCAAAGTATCTAATAAAGATATTAACCCCTAATCCGCCACCCACCCACAACGCAAAGTATCTAATTACACTATTAACCACTAATCCGCCATCCCCCCACATTGCAAAGTACCTAATAAATGTATTAACCCCTAATCCGCCATTCCCCCACAACGCAAAGTACCTACATAAACTATTAACCCCTAAAATGCCAACCCCCCACAAAGCAATCTACCTGTTAACACTATCAACCCCTAATCCGCCAACCCCCACAACGCAAAGTATCAATCTAATCACTAAGCACCCTAACCTAACACCCCATAAATTAACCCCAATTAACTACAATTACATCAAATAAAAAAGACTACCTTTAAAAATAAGTAAAAATTACCAAAAATAAAAAATTCTATCTTCACATTAAAAAACCCCCGATAAGTTTACAAAAAAAACTAAGATTAAATTAAAATAAAAAATCTAATATTACAAAAAATAAAAAAAGCTAAGATTATCCAATGGGAATTTGTATGGGCATTGCCCTTAAAAGGGAAAACAGCTCTATAGTGACCATTATAAAAAAAAGCCCTAATCTAAAAAAGAAACTGCAATGCCTGCCCTTGAGGCTAGCCTTACCCATCCGATAAACCTAGCCTACCTACCCCATGCTAAACTAAGCTCCATGCCTCTAGACATCCAATCTCATTTACTGTTTAGGGACCCTTTGAGAGCTTGGGCAAAAGTCTGCAGATTGTGGGGAATACAGTTCAAGGGAACTTACAATTTATACCAGGTTATTCCACTGAAGTTTTCAAAAACTGTCAGGAAAGACACCTTACTAACATTGGTCATCTTATTAATCCACTAAATCCACTCCTTCCAGGAGATGCAAAACACTTACCAAATCCCAAACAATCATAGGTTCGCGTACTTTCTATGCAAACACTATATAACAAGGTTAAAAGCAGATGGCCTTCTCAAGACGAGGGTTTCCTACATTGATACACTAGGTGCACTAGCAAAGTAAGGCTCACATAGACTTGTGAATGTATATGACCTTATTCTCAAACACCAAGATAGCCAAATTATGGAACAAATTTTGGCAAAATGGCACAAATACGATGCCATTAACATTGACCGGGATATGATTGCGGATAGCCTTGAAAAAGTTAGGAAGGTGACACTATCTGCAAACTTAAGGGAGACACACATCAAGATCTTACACCAAGCATATATCACGTTGACACTAAGATCTAAATGGATCCCAGAAGCAGGGGATACCTGTTTTAGATGTAGTCTAAAAGCTCCTGACTGGATTCATTTGTTCTGGGAGTGCCCCAAATTAAAATGGTTTTGGAACAAAATCTCTTACTGGCTCACAAAGGTAACCAAAGAACAGGTTTCCCTGTCACCCCAACAAATTATTTTCTTGCTCCCAGAGGGTGATATGCAAACTTGTGGCCATTTTGTTACTATGACCATACTACTTGCACGACAACTAATCTTACAGAATTGGACAGATAAGAACACCCCACCATTCCAACACCTACTCAACAAAATACATACCCAAATGCTCATAGAGCAAGCTGATGTCAGGGGAATTGTTCAGACTAGAATACCTAGATTCATAGAAAATGGGAATTACAGTATATCTAACATATATACCAGACATTGTTAGGAACAGAGTCTTGCACCCATTTAAAGATAGCAAATATATCCTATCTGAGAACCTTAATGGAAAGTGGTGTTTCTCCAGGGGGGTAACATGAGTAGAATACCTTAGACTATACCCATATTCCTAACCACATTATACAATGATGGAGATCTGTGGCTGGTTGCGTGCGGGGGCATTGGGTAAGCCTCGTTTGTCTCGTATTACTGGGGTGTTTTGCCCTAATTGTACTATGCTGTTGTTCTGTTATTGGTTATGTTTGTCTCTGTTGTCAGGATTCTTCCTGGCTTTTTATTTATTTTTATTTATTGTCGTTGTTTATGTTTAAAGAGAAAAGGGCAACAGAATGAATGTTCTTGAGCGACAGCTCTCTTGTCAATCAAACCACTGAATAACAGTGCCTTACTGATAACCTATTTCATTCACAAATGATGTAATGTTTCTACTTATGTTTGTATTTCGCATATCAATGCTGTTTGTTCCTGAGACCCCCCTATGCCTTGTTTTTGCTGTTAGTGTTTTTTTCCCCTGATTTTTTTATTTTGTTGTTGTTTTTGTTTATGCTTTAAAAGAAAAATGGTAATAGAAGGGACGATCACGAGCGACAGCTCTTTAGCCCATCAGACTCTTGTACTAGATTGCGACAATGCTACTCATTAGACTACAGACCAACATTGTCTTACATTAATAGGTTAATTAGGCTGTTTGCGTTGTGGGGGGTTGGCGGACTAGGGGTTAGTAATGTTAATAGGTATATTGCGTTGTGGGGGGTTGGTGTTTTAGGGGTTAATATTTTAATTAATATATTTTAATTTATGTAATTGTAGTTAATTGGGGTTCATTTAAGGGGTGTTAGGTTAGGGGGCTTAGTGATTAGATTGATACTTTGCGTTGTGGGGGGTTGGCGGTTAGGGGTTAATAGGTTAATTAGGCAGTTTGCGTTGTGGGGGTTGGCGGCTTAGGGGTTAATAGTGTTAATAGGTAGATTGTGTTGTGGATGGTTGGCGTTTTAGGGGTTAATAGTTTATTTAGGTACTTTGCGTTGTGGGGGAATGGTAATTTATTTTTGGTAATTTTTATTAATTTTTAAAGGTAGTCTTTTTTATGTTATGTAATTGTAGATAATTGGGGATAATTTAGGGGGTGTTAGGTTAGGGGGCTTAGTGATTAGATTGATACTTTGCGTTGTGGGGGTTGAAGGTTTAGGGGTTAATAGGTTAACTAGGTGGTTTGCTTTGTGGGGGGTTGAAGGATTAGGGGTTAATAGTGTTAACAGGTAGATTGCGTTGTGAGGGGTTGGAGTTTTAGGGGTTAATAGGTAAATTAGGTACTTTGCATTGTGGGGTGATGGTGGATTAGGGGTTTATACATTTATTAGGTACTTTGCGATGTGGGGGTTGGCGGATTAGAGGTTAATAGTTTAAATAGGTAAATTGCATTGTGGGGGATGGCGATTTAAAGGTTAATACATTTTATTATTAGTTGCGATGTGGGGGGTTGGCGGTTTATAGGTTAATACATTTTATTATTAGTTGTGATGTGGGAGGATGGCGGATACAGGGGTTTTGACGTGTCAGGTTAATTTTTTGGAGGCGGGATAGATTTTTACGTGAAATTACACATTTTTTGGTTGTTTACTTAGGCACCGGCAGTTCATAAACTGACGTAAGTCCCTGGTGACTTCAGAAATGTGTATTTCCACACATTTCTGAACGTTGCCAGTTTATCCGACTTATGGAAGTATATGATTTGCCATCGCCGTATATGTGATTCACCCAATATGCGAGGTTAACTTAGAGGGACATGAAATCCAAAATTTTTCTTTTGTGATTCAGATAGAAAATACATTTTTAAACAACTTTCCAATTTACTTCTATTATTTAATTTGCTTCCTTCTTTTGTTATCCTTTGCTGAAAGTTTTATCTAGGTAAGCTCAGGAGCAGCAAAGAACCTAGGTTCTAGCTGCTGATCGGTTTCTAGCTGCTGATTGGTGGCTGTATATATATATATATATATACGGATTGTCATTGGTTACCCATGTGCTCAGTTAGAAACCAGTAGTGCATTGCTGCTCCTTCAACAAATGATACCAAGAGAATGAAACAAATTAGATAATAGAAATAAATCAGAAAGTTATTTAAAATTGCATTCTCTATCTGAATCATGAAAGAAATGTTTTGGGTTTCATGTCCCTTTAAGGGCAGTGTAGGTTTCAGCAGTTGTGCTGAAACCTACGCCGTATATGTAATCTCGCCCTTAGACTCCTTGCTCACATGCCCTATAGAGATGCAACTGTATCTCACTACTGATGAATCCCAGAGAGTCCAAAATGTATGTCTGGGGTGTGTTGATTTCTCTCCTTCAGAGAATTTCCTGGCATTTAGGGCTGGACTATCTTTTGGAAAGATAAGACTGATATGCTTCAGGACATTCCTCCTCTGCTAAAGGTATGATGAGTTAAAAGAGACTGTACCCTAAGTGGCACTGGCTACACAGAACAAGTACGGAAGTTTTATTCAGCTCATGTTCATTCTC
Source organism: Bombina bombina (assembly GCF_027579735.1). Lineage (NCBI taxonomy): Eukaryota > Metazoa > Chordata > Amphibia > Anura > Bombinatoridae > Bombina > Bombina bombina. Next base: position 462,068,056 of record NC_069500.1, on the reverse strand, counting down.
AGTTCAGGGCATCTCTCTTTTTTATTCTGATGCTTGCAAGGCTTGTTAAAGGGAAGGCAAGAAACCCCAAAATTTTATTTTATGATTTGGATAGAACATAAAATTTTAAACAACTTTCCAATTTACTTCTATTATCAAATTTGCTTCATTATTATGTTATCCTTTGCTGAAGGAACAGTGTTGCACTACTGGCAGCTAGCTGAACACATCTAGTTAGCCAATCACATGAGACAAGTGTGTGCAGGCACCAATCAGCAGATAGCTACCACTAGTGTAGGATATGTGTGTATTTTTTTTCAACAAGGGATACCAAGAGAATGAACACATTTGAAAATAGAAGGGAATTTAAAAGTGTCTTAAAATTACTTGCTCTTTCTGAATCATGCAAGTTTAATTTTGACCTTCCTATCCCTTTAATATTGTCTACCAATAGAGCTGCTTTGCAATATTTGTTAGTCAGTGAGCTTCTTTTCCAATGGTGATTGATTTCCAGGCAATACAGAATATTCATTGGCATTTCCATGCCATAAATTTGTTTACTTTTAAGCTTGATCCATAAGTGTGCTAAGTCCTTAGCAGTAAGAAAAAATCTTCATAATTATATGTCATGCTAATGCACTGAGCTCTGTTACAACCTAAAGGTTGCAGGTTCAATCCCCAGTGAGGTCCACTCAGCCTTTCATCCTTCCGAGGTTGATAAAATGAGCAGCGCATTGAGACCCTTACGGGTGATTAGCCACGCTTTACAAGTACCCAATACATACATATTATGGGGCTGATGAAGTAATTGTACCAAATGTTTTTGTGAAACAGCTTCCAAGAATATCATTTCGTCTAATTAGTGAGCTCTCCTAAGTGAATCTATTTAGCTGTTTAGTCACTTTATTATTAGTATATTATATATAAAGAGTATTGTCAAATGCTTGTCTGTCCTGGGGTCTGGGCAAGTACTGATCATTTTATAAGATGATTCTTCAATTTCATCAACATATAGGTAGGTGTCAGTATGATTGCAATTCTTGACAACCATTAGGAGAAGGTAATTTGAGATTAAAAAAATAAATAAATAAATGATTCAAGAAGTCCACTAATCAATCACCCTAAATACTATTTAATTAAGAAACATATGACATAATTTGCTCTATTTAGTATATTATTTCTGTAGGTATTGTAAACAGCCTGTATGTATAATTCAATAACCATTTTTTCTGTTATCTGCCTATAGTGCCGTCTAGTGCACAGTAATATTTTTATAGTAAACTGTTCTTTAGTGACTATATTTGTAATAATCAATGTGCAAATGCATCAAGCTTACAATTAAATCCCATTAAAAAAAGAAAACTTTTTAAATATAAATTCATAGTTTAAAATGTAATTTATAATTACTGGTATGATGTTTTTATGTATAATTATACACATTGCCATCGTGTTTCAATCATCCAAGGATTTCTTGTTCTGTAGAATTAGTTGCAATGATAAAGCAAAAACAAAAGAATATGACTCATCATGATGCAGAATATAAAAAAAAGATGCGATAATCTACCATGTTGGCACCATTTGAGTTTCAATAGAATGCTGCATGTTTAACCTCTTCCTAGCTAGTGACAGCTGCAACGCATCACTGTGCAATGATTTTCAGAACTAGCTGGTTGACAATCCATTATTGTTTAAAAAATTATTTGTTAGTAAATAGAGCTTAGGGATCTGTGGTGTGAGGGTTAAACAACCCTTTATTATTACTGTTTCTTGTGACTGGATCCAAGCAGAATTTATTACAACTGGCTTTTCATACCTATTTTCTTCTGTATCCTTTTGCCAGATTCTCTCTGCGGTTTCCCCTTGTGAGTGTCTTTCTATACATGTGTCTGTGGCTTGTGCCTGCATTTTCCTAGTGCATTGCCTTGGATCATATAATATGAATGCTCTCTAGCAGCAGCCTACCAGCACTCTCTGTCACGTTAGGTTTGTTCTGAAGCATCTTATTTCATTGTTTCCATCTCTCTCCTTGTCCAATCCCTCCTCTCTTCCTCTTCTTCTCTCTGCCAGATTTCTCTTTCAGCTTGTCTGTTCTACTAGTAATTATTTGTTTGTTTTACTATTTTCTTTTCTTTTACAATTGATACTCTGAGTTATTCTGCCCTATTTCTCTATTTTCTTTTCCCCCTTTCCTGCCTGCCTGTTCTCTTTCTCTGACTCCCTCAGTCTCCATTTCAGTACAGTAGCATTCTTTTCACAAACAAGCACAGAGCCCTCTGTGTGCATTTTCTGTGCCTCTATTTCCTTTTCCTCTTTAATCAATAGCCACAGCAGCTAGAGAGTTGCTCACATGAATGACTCCTTGTGAATCACAGCCCAGACATCTCTTTCAGTGGCTGTGCAGGACAGAGCAGAGAATCCCTGTTTATCTACGTTTTCCTAATCCTCCTTTTCTCAGAGTCAGGGACGCTATCATGTTGACCCGTGGAATATGCCAGTCTCCAGGTCTCCACATCCACCCTCTTATCTTCATCTTCCTCATCCTTCTACCTACAACACAGGCTGAAGGTAAGATTAGTCAATAGCAAAGTTGGGACCATTCTCATCATTGTGTGTTTTATATGCATTTGCTTCAGTGATTTCATTGCCTTAAAAACAGTAACGATGCTGCTCCACTTTATGATGGAGATAAAAGCTGTACTATATATTTTATGAAAATGTCTATTTAATATGAACCATCAAAACATAAAAAGTTGACTGCTAGATAAACTAGAGCTGTACTTTAGATGTATTGGTTGTTAAATATAAATTAACACCTAATGTTTGAAGTTATGGATTCTAAGAAGTTCATGAATACTAAAGCTTGATATTTTATGTAGAGCTCAGATTTTGGGCTAGCAATATTGATTGTTGTGCCCGTTGAAGGGGGTGTATTTTTATTGTTATGGATTAACATAATAGGGCAGTGTGACTGTTCACATCTGATCCCTTTGCACCTGCAGATCGCTTCATGCCAAATGTAAGTGGCTCAGTGAAAGTTAATCTTTCAGTAAATGAAGTGTTCTATATCTATGGAAGGGGTGCTGCTGGGATTTGGAGTTTTTGATCTTTACTTCTTAATCCCACACTTTTATGAAATGTGGATATGATAACCATCGTCTTTATTCCCATTGCTTGCTTTCTCCTGCTGTTCTGCAATGATCTGTTACTTATATAGCTGTCACTTTGCTATGTCGAAGCACTCTAATTTATCTTTTCTGCCACGTGCTTTGGATGTATACATTTTATGCTGCAATAGATAGACACACACACACACACACACACATATATATATATATATATATATATATATATATATACAAACACACACACACACATATATATATATATATATATATATATACGCACCCACATATAGATTTATTCCATTTATGGAATACAAGCAAAATATTAATTAATAGTATGATTTGCAATCATTAGCATTTCTGAGATAACCTACTGGCTAGCACAATACAGTACTCATGGGAAGTTGCTTGCTACTATTGCTTGAAACATATTGATAGCCAAATGGATATTTAATAGTAGAGAAGTTGATTTTTAGTGTGAATGAATGTCAATGAATACTAATATGACTTTAAACAGCTCTGTTAATTGTTTTCCTTTTGTTCCAAAACTCAATGTCACTTAATTATTCTTAAGTGATATATTATGAGATGGGAATGGAGATACTTTCAACCACAAAAGGTGGTGTATATAAACCTGTTTTATGGAGCTTATCTCATGGGAGTTAAATCATCCAAACAATTTAAGAAAAAAATATAATGGAAAGATCCTTCTGTGAAACATAATAGATTTTTCTGGTCATTTGATAGAGCAGTGTTTTTCAACCAGTGTGCCGTGGCACATTAGTGTGCCGTAAGAGATCCTCAGGTGTGCCACGGCAGACTGACAACAGTGTGACATATTTTTTAAACTTTGCTTGTTTTTTACTCCCAGTGCAGGGGTAGTTTGTAGGAGGCATGGCATAACAGCACAATACATACAGTATGTGTGTGTTTGTGTGTATATATATATGCTGTATTAGGCTAAAATGTGTGATTTTTTTTAACATTTTGGGATGGTGGTGTGCCACAGGATTTTTTAATGTAAAAAAGTGTGCCACGGCAAAAAAAAGGTTAAAAATCACTGTGATAGAGTATATAGCATTCCATCCTGTTAATACAAATGGCAAAATTACATGTATGTTATTTTACACCTAGTTTAAACAATAAACTAAAAAATGTATTTCTTGGGTTTAAGGTTGAGGAGTCATTTTACTGTATTGGTATATCTTTTAAATGTAGTATCAGGAACTTATTCTGTTTAAAATGTTATGTATTCCCATTTAGCATTATAAAAATTAGCAGTTAAATGGGCCATCTCCAGATGTAATTCATCAATCACTTAAACACATCCAGCTGACTATAGGCATTGCTTTCATACCAATTAATTAGAGCATCAGACTGTCCCAGTTTCATCAGTGTACTCCAAGGTTGTATCAAAAGTCATGAACTGAATGCCTGAACATCTGGGATCCTGTTCATTTCATACACAGCTTTAGTATATTGTTACATTGTGTCAGTAGTTTGGTAGCAACATCAGACTAATGAGTTTCTATTGTTTTTTTTTGTTTGTTTGTTTTTTGTTGAATCTTCTCTGCTAGAAACTAAAATTACACTTTTATGTCATTCCCTATTACATTTCAGTAAGCAAAGATTTTTTTTTTTTTTAAGTTTTTACTGAGGACCTGCATGTAGAATATGGAAGCTTTGTTCTTGAGAAGAGAATAAGTATATTCTCCACTAAAATGCTTAAGAATCTCTAGTAATAGAAGAGATGACAGTGATTTCGGAGGTGAGGTTCCACTGATAGTACTTTAGACATGACAACAACTGACAAAAACTCAGAGAAAGGGATGGATTAAAAGTTCTGCCTTATTATTAGTTCTCTGTGAATCCATTCTATGTAATAATTTGTTTTAAAAACATAACTGTGCTCAGTTTACAAGCTGCTCTAGGCTGCTGTTCAATGTGTTCAACATGCAATATGGTGTCTCATGGATAAATAGCAAGGATGTCTGAATATAAAATGAAAAGCAGGAAAGACATGGCATTAACACATGGGACTTTGAACCTAAAATGGGCTGGCTCCTTAGCTTTAAATTCCTGCTTTTTAAATAAAGATAGCAAGAGAACGAAGAAAAAATGATAATAGGGGTGAATTAGAAAGTTGCTTAAAACTGCATGCTCTGTTGATACATCTCTGGGACACAGAGAGAAAATGTGTCAAATCTTTCGATGAATTAAAAACAGAGTTTCAAATTAAGAACAAGGAATTATTTGCATATTTGCAAAGCAGGCATCTCCTCTGTGAGTTGATGAGTGAGACAGGATGGAATTGGACTCTGGGTAAATTAGAAAGCTGGCTCACTTTGTTCAAAAACGGTGTCAGATCCATCTCTATGTGTTATCAGCTAATTAAACTCAGCAAGGGTGAATTAGAACTGGAGAAAATTACTTCCCTATGGAATCGACTGTTACCTCAATCAAACATTGATATAAAAACTGTCCAATCCTCAATCTGCAAAGTAGCGGGAGATGCATGTCAAACTCCTACACAATGCATATTTCACTCCCGAAAAGGGCCATAAAATTCATAATTTTGCTTTTAATAAATGCCCAAAAATGTGCGCTCCCTGCAGCTGACTTAATGCACATGATTTGGACCTGTCCTAAAATAAGGCATCTTTGGTGGAAGCTAGAGTTTTGGTTCAATAAAACCTTAAAAGTCTCTCAACTGGCTCTTACACAGCAACAGATCATCTTTGGTACAAAGCACCATAATCCAAATGATACATTGATATTTCTTTCTATACTGGCAACTAGATATCTTATTCTTAAAAATTGGAAATTAAGAATAGCCCCATCTATTCCAGAGATCAAGAATTGTTTGAAAAAACAATGCTTGCTAGAACAAAGGGACACTAATCTAGATAATTACTCTGACATCAGACAATTTTTTTTGCCAAATGGTCAGCCTTTATTAGGTCATTGCCAGATACAGAGATGAATGACTTAATATTCCCATTCAGAAACTCGGAACTGGTGCTTCTGGGTGTCTGATTTTCAGGGATTCCCCTGGTCTCATACAATTGCACTCTCTTCCCTAGTTTCTGACTTCGGCGGGGGGGGGGGGGGGGGGAGGGGGGAGTGGATTCTTTCTGGGTTGTCCTTGTCCTTCCCCTTCCTTTTTCTCTTGTTCTGTTCTCCTTCCTCCCCCTTTTTTTTTTTTTTTTTTTTTCCCCCTCTTCCTTCATCTCTTTCTCTTTTTTCTTTTTTGGCTTTGGCAACCCATGGCTGGGTTGACTAATTCAGAGATAAAATTTAGCAGAATATTTACTTGCTCACTGTTCTCGATTTAAATGTAAAACAATTTTGAACTGTTTGATTTTTGTGATTTCTTCTGACATTTGTTTTTGTAAATTACTGTTGACATTTAAATAAAATAATTAATAATAATAAAATGGAAAATATGGGAGATAATTACATGTGAGGAACCTAGGTGTCTTAGGCTCTTGAGAAATTTCTGAGATATTTGAGAATTTATATGTTATGTGCAAATGAGAAATATTGAAGATAATTCTCTGTTGAAATTGTATTGCCTGTTTCTGTTCCTGATTCCTTGGGATCATATTTTGTGATGTTATTGTATGATGTAATACTTGATGTTCACATGTGTTTCTCTCAATAAAAAAAAAAACAACAACAAAAAACTGCATGCTCTATCTGAAACATGAAAGAAAAAAATGTGGGTTTAGTATCCCTTTAAGGTCTATGTGCACAATGGCAGATTCCACATAGCCTCTGTCTTTCATGTCATTGCTTCATTCAGTACTGACCAATATAATTTCAAGATCAAAGGGATATTAAAGGGACAGCATACTACATTTCCCTGTGATACCTCTAATTTCATTTTACTATGTGTTGTGGTTTTTATTATTTTTTTAAAATCAATAATCCTGTGCTAAATAAATCAAATGCTTCTGGCTAGGTTTCTGAAGGATTGTTCCCTTTACCAACAGACCTGTGGAATTCTCTCTATCAACCAGCTGGCATAAGTGCAGTAGTATCAGTTGTGCACAAGCATGGACTTCCTGTGTAAATAGTTTTGTTTTTTTTATCTACCTTTTTCATGCAAATACTATGTTAACATATTTATTACTGCTCTGTCATATGCATTACAGAAACATTTTGAGTATAATTTCACTTTACTATTATTTTGTTATACTTTTAAAACATTAGAGCTGTTTTCAGTTTTCCAGCTGTTGTAGGCTACTGTTGCATGAAAAGTGTTGTCTCATGGATAAATAGCAAGGATGTCGGAATAAAATGAAAACAATTATAGAGGTATGTTAAAAAGCAAGGGGCTGAAGGTCTATGTCTAAAGGTGTTGATTCCACATAGAGACTGCCTCAAAGTGCTCTTTAAAATTATTACATTTATTTATTTTTATTAACATTGAACTGTTTCATTTCAGGTTCAGGGCCTTATATTCAAAATCTCGCCAGCATAGAGAGTAAATGACACAAAATCTTTCAGATTTTTTTTAGACCTTGTATTGTAATTTAGGAGTCTCTGTTTCCTATATACTACATAGCAACATAGCAAAATAGCAAAATAAACATTTCTCAAGATAAAATTTGTGTTTCAAATTCTTTTTTTTAAGGGCCTCGTCATAACCGACAAAACTTCATAGAATATCTAAGAAAGGACAGTGCACTATTGTTTATTATGATAAAATAAAAAAAGTACATTTTAATGTGTTGTAGTTTTTTTTAATTATTTTTAATTTATGATTCAGGGCTAAACCCTTTTTTCCCTACATAGGTTGATGATGGATTGTTCCCTCCACTATCAGACCTGTAAAGATGTGTACAAACATGCATTTCCTGTTATTTTCAGTTTGAATTTAAATATGTATTTTTTCTTTTTATCTGACTTTTTCCATGCAAATACAAATATAACATATTTTATTGCTGATCTTTTACATGCACAACAGAAACCAAGGGCCTTTGATAAAGCCTGAATGGACGAAACGCGTCAGCACCATGGACGTTTTTTAGTTTCATAACTGTTGAGGCTCTCCTTTTGAGCCTACCTCTAGTTACCTTTTAATTTAATTGACCAGCGCAACTAGGGTTGTCAAGTGGGAAGCCGATAGTGGGTGTCATATTCAGTCCCCAGTCTTCTGCTTGACCAGTGATACTCTATCAGCTGTTAGTAGACTTAACATTACCAGCTCACACGAGCAGTGACACTGCAAAAGCTGGGGAGTGTATGATTACATTAATCCACATTAGACTATATATTTCCTAATCCGTACTTATTGTGACACTGCAGAAATAGGGTAATGTGTACTTATATCACATTTGATTATGACCTGCCTTCCAGAGCATTTAGAAACAATCAAACCCGTATGGTTACAATATAATATGGGATTTCTGTCATACCAGTACCTAATAGGTTACCAGTAACATATTCCGTTGAACAGTATTATTTTACTTTGATAAAGTAGTGGATGCATAAGATGTCAACCCCATCTAATACTATATTCACGTAATATATAATCAATTGACTCTCAATAGTGGGATTTTCTGCCTGTTCAGCCGCTACTATAATATACGGTACATTGTATCCAATTTTCCCTGTGTTAATCAATATAGTTACACTAGTATCTAGATAGTTGACGCCAGCTCTGCGAGTCTGCATATGGGACTGGTAACGCACAAACTAGATTTTGAGCTGAACTTAATATCATTGTTGGCTGCTATTACGCAGTAATTTGCCCACATAACCTCCAGTTACCATTAATAGAGACCTCCATTTATCTTAGACATCCTTATGAGTCCAGTTGTAAATCGTAATAATCACGAGTCTACTCTGGCACACTATTTGACTGCAGTTATGCAGCAAACTTTCCACGATCTATGACCTATAGGTACCAGGATTTTATCCTAGAGATCTTATATTTACCCTATACCAAACATGTTCAAGCATAACACTATTACTGACATAGCAGTATATAATATATTGCCTTATATATCTTGCACCATGTGTACTGCCACTATCTTTTGAGAGTTATACGTGACAGACCAGGGGACTTCTGCAGCCTTTCATTTCATACCACACATGCTCAATGACTCATTGCTACCAATATAGCAGTGTTAAGCACAGTGCCCATATATCTGAGTATTTTGTGTGGCTCTAGTGCACAGAGGGTTAACTGTGACACACCAGTTGGCTATTATTAGCAGTACATTATAACCTAGCCACTTATGGAACACGACCAATATTGTCAACAATCTTGTAGGCAAAAATGTTGTAATCTTAGGTAACTAACACTACCCATGTAATCACCTTTACCCTATTGTGATTCTGACTTTTAACCCGCTATAACCCCCTAGTTCTAGGAGGACTTTAGCTCCAATACATAAGATATGTTTGGTAATGTGGTATACCTTTATTCAAGGCCAGATATTTTTTTACATTACCACATTTATCATATATCCAGTTGTAGCCTCACAGTTTTCTTTTTAACCATTTGTGCGTATGTTTCGGTACTTGATTTTAATAAAACTTAATAAAAGCTATATTTTATTACTACTAGAAATCCTTCGCCTCTTCGTCTGGGCACAGAGTGCTAGACTGCATTCTTTCGGTGGATTTCTCTTCATCCACAATTGTTTGAACAACAGAAAACAAATTTGAGGATTATTTCAAGTTAGTATCACAGATTTATATCAATTTAAGGGGATATTAAGCCCAAAGTTTTTCTTTCATGATTCGGATAGAGCATGCAATTTTAAGCATCTTTCTAATTTACTCCTATTATCAATTTTTCTTTGTTCTCTTGCTATCTTTATTTTAAAAGCAGGTATCTATGCTAAGGAGGCAGTCCATTTTTGGTTCAGCACTCTGGATAGCACTTACTGATTGGTGGTTACATTTAGCCACCAATCAGGAAGCGCAACCCAGGTGCTTAACCAAAAATGGGCTGGCTCCTAAGCTTACATTATTGCTTTCAAATAAAGACAGCAAGAGAACGAAGAAAAATCGATATTAAGAGTAAATAAGAAAATTGCTTAAATTGCTTGCTCTATCTGAATCATGAAAGAAAACAATTGCGTTTAGAAGTACAGTAGTCGTAACCAAAACAGAAGGCAACAATTAGAATAGATCCATAGCATGGCAATATTGTCAAGGAAAACCTCTTCTTTTTGAAACTACGATGTCAATGCTAAACCACAAGCTTTCAGCAAATGCAAAAAGATAAGATATAATGTTTAATTGGTTTAGTTTCCTCTATAAGCAGGCACTGATTAATATTAAAATGCATTAAATGTGCTAATAACATTATATAATTGTAAATAATATCTTTAGAAGATGTTTCCTTCTGGGATAACAGCTATGCAGCCCGATATGATGTAGTGTGCGGTGTATGGGCTGGGCAGTTACAGGCTGACCCCCCCCCCACCCCTTCAACCTCTGCAGAAATGCTGGCAATCTTCTTATAGCCTAGGCCATCTTTATGTAGAGCAACAATGCTTTTTTTAAGATCCTCAGAGAGTTCTTTGCCATGAGGTGCCATGTTGAACTTCCAGTGACCAGTATGAGAGAGTGTAATAGCGATAACACCAAACTTAACACACCTGCTCCCCATTCACACCTGAGACCTTGTAACACTAACGAGTCACATGGCACCGGGGAGGGAAAATAACTAATTCGGCACAATTTGGACATTTCCACTTAAGGGTGTACTCACTTTTGTTGCCAACGGTTTAGACATTAATAGCTGTGTGTTGAGTTATTTTGAGGGGACAGCACATTTACACTGTTATACAGGCTGTAAACTCACACCAACAATTACAACCACCTGGTGCACTGCTAAAGTCCAAGTATACAAAGGATGGATAATTCCCCCGCCTGGCATCAGCGACAATAGGATACCCCAAGATACCCCAAGAAAGCAGGCAAAGCACAGGAGTATGTTGCAAAAAGTCTTTATGATGAAACAAAAACAAGGGCATTAACCCGTAATCATGAAATTTTGGCTCTCGCAGGAGCCTTTTTCAAATGGAGGCTATGAAGACATAGTGAACACCTCTCACAACCCATACTTAAATACCCAAATAACAAATTACCTAAAGTGAAAGCAGCTGATCATGAGTGGAACCGCGCAGTACTCGCAGGCAGTACATCTTACCACATGCTGGAATGCAACATGCCGAGTGCTGACGTCATCAGTCCACACCGGCGCATCCAAGTGACAGCATGATCAGTTGTCATGAAGATGGGTAAACAGGTACATTACCTGGAACAAGGTGTGCTAAGAGAGAGTGCGCAATCATAGTCATGATCATGCATAAAAACAGAACTACCAACAAGGTAATGACAAGCTAAAATAAATTGAAAGTGTGAATATATTTACAACATATGCAATTTAGTATATTGCACCACTAACTCTAACAATAGCAGACCACACTACACCCCATGGTATCAATGCAACCACTATTGGAGCCATCCCCAAAAAATAAACTATCAAAGCAGACAGAATAGATGGGGAGACTAAACTCCCTTCATATCTCATGGAGTATGGTATAAACTTGATTTTGAGCTGTAGAGCAAAGAAGATTCCCACAGTCCTTTCATTTCCTGTAACAACAGGCACAATCTATAGCAGTGTTCAATCCCTTAGGGAAGACAGTGTCCCGATCAAAAATCCATCTGGCCTCCAAACATAGGAGGGCCAGAGCTCTGTCACCTCCATGCCTGAGGCACGGTACATGATCTATAAGCATTGTTCTTAAGGATGATACAGAGTGTCCAGCGATCATAAAGTGCCTGGCACAATTTTTGAACCAGGTGTGAAGGTGGTAATTAAATTCAAGCGGTTATCCTCAGGATTCTGTTACTTCCTGACAGTCAGACCCTCCTGGGTCCATTGTTTGGCAGTCTTGCACTGCTGGGTAATCAGATCCTGTGGGTATCCACATTGAAGAAACTGCTGTGCCATCTCTGTTAATTGAATCTTCTTGCGGGAATCTTTGGTATGGTTACGGACAACCCACAGGAGCTGTGAGGAGCTGAGCCCATTTTTTTGGAAATATGGATGAAAACTATCATAATGTAGAATTTAATTTTTGTCTGTGTTTCTCTGATATAGGGTAGTTTGTAAACTATATCCCATTTCATTTGAGACATTAAAAATCTCCAAATCTAGAAAATGTATCTTATGTGCATCCCATTCAATTTTGAACCTAATAGTAGAATCAAGGGTGTTTAGTTGATTGAACCATCCTAAGAGAGCTTCTGGGGTATCCTTCCAAATAAGGAAGACATCATCAATGTACCTGCGATAAAATCTGATGGAGTTCTGCTGTGGAAATATATTGCACTGCTCATACATTGTCATGTAAATATTGGCATAGGATGGGGCCATATTAGACTCCATCGCTGTGCCCAAGGTCTGTAAGAAATAATCATTCTCAAACCTAAAAAAGTTTTTCTCCAAGCAGAACTCCATCAGATGTAGCAGGAATTCAATGGGGGGACCTGTATAGTGTTCAAGGAGGGATAGCCTTATGTGTGTCAGATAGAGTAGAGGTGCAAATACGGTGAAAGGTTTTTATCAATGTGTGGGTATTGGTGCGTTCAAAGTCACTAGTAGCTTTAAAGGGTTTAAACATATAATCCACTTTATCTCTGAAGTAGTCTTTAAGTTTGAAACTGACCCATATCCACATTCAAATCAAACTGATCACACCTGGGTTTAGGAATAAACAACAATCCTTTGTTAAGTACACTCAGCTCATCAGCAGTTAAAGTTTGTGAGCTGAGGTTATATACTATTGTTTGTTCTTCTTTTGGACAGTCTTTCTTTTTGCGCCCCCCCTCCTGAAGTGTCTATGTCTGGACCCTGGGGTAAAGGGGGCTTCTGTGTCGATCTGGTGCTTACTCCTGTTTGAATCTGTGGGTGTGTAGATGTATGTGTATCACCATCAGAAGAGTCACCTCCGCTGCTGTCAACAGTAGTAAAATGAACCCTTCTGTTTTTATTAAAGGGTCTTCTACGACCATAAGTAGGGTTATTATGCTTACTGTATAACCACTTGTATACCTTTTTCTCTCTATAATCATTCTCTACTGTCGCAAACTTTTTGTTCTTAAAAGTCAGTAAATCCTGTTTATATTTTTCAATTTGTGTCTTTAATTCGGATAACCAGTCAGTCCCAGTGTCAGCTGTGAGAGCACCTAAAAGTGTATCCTTTACTGTAGCAATCTCTTGTTTTACTGTTGTCTTAAGCCTACATACTTCCTCAATTACAAGGAGCATAAGGCCATGTGAGCATTTGCTCAAGATGCCACACCACCTCCTACAGAACTCAATGATTCTACTATTAGGTTCAAAATCGAATGGGATGCACATAAGATACATTTTCTAGATTTGGAGATTTTTAAGGTCTCAAATAAAATGGGATATAGTTTACAAACTACCCTATATCAGAAAGAGACAGACAAAAATTAAATTCTACATTATGATAGTTTTCATCCATATTTCCACAAAAATGGGGTCAGCTCCTGATTTGTCTATTGTTTGTTAGTATTTGATTTTTTTGTTCTTCTTTTTGAAAATAATAAAAATTATTTGATGGAAAAAAAATGGGGTCAGCTCCTTGAAGCTCCTGTGGGTCGTCTGAAACAATACCAAAGATTCCCGCAAGAAGATTCAATTAACATAGATGGCACAGCGGTTTCTTCAACGTGGATACCCACAGGATCTGATTACCCAGCAGTGCAAGACTGCCAAACAATGGACCCAGAAGGGTCTGACTGTCAGGAAGCAACAGAGTACTGAGGCTAACCGCTTGAATTTCATTACCACCTTCACACCTGGTTCAAAAATTGTGGCTCACATGATTAAACTGGATGATAATATCAAAGGATACGAGTCTCCCATTTTATGATTCTCCACTACCAAGTATAGTGTATAAGAGGGCAAAGAATTTGAGAGACCTACTTGTGCTTAAAGGGACACTGAACCCAATTTTTTTCCTTTTGTGATTCAGAGAGAGCATGCAATTTTTTTTTTTAACAATTCTTTATTAACCAACAAAAAAAAGTAATATTGTACAATAGTCTAATCTTGACTTATTTCAAGAGAGAGGAGAAGAGAGGAAAAAAGAAAAAAAAATTTAAGGCAAATGAAGAAACAAAGTCAACCTCATCTAAGAAAAAACCAGAGACAAAACAGAAGACAAAATCAAGTTAACTTAGATAACCTCTGGCCCTCCCTCTATTACGGCGAGAATTTGCTTTTCATCAAGGGGAAAAAAAGGAAGGATAGGTAAACTTTATTCGCTTATATCACCTTATGTTGGGATTTTCTATTTTTATGTAAAACGTCAAAACACCAAAAATCAGGACAAAACAAAAACAAAAAAACAATCAGACAAACAAAAAGAAAAAAAAAAAAAAAAAAGGAAGGGGAAAAGAAGGTGACCATCTCTCATTCACCTCGCCCAGCTACCAGATGCCTAGTAAGATTAGTTCAGAATTTTGAAATGGGAAAATCCTATATTCTTTTTCATTTTCAGAGAGTGATTTAATATATACTGCCCATTTGTTGAAAAAATTCCTTATGTCCTCTTCATTGTCTATGTCTGTATCTTTTTGCTCTAATAAGCATTGTTTTTTTAGACAGTTTTGGATTTCGCATACGCTGGGCACTGAGCGCATTTTCCATTTTTTACAAATTAAGTACCTAGTAGCTAATATCGAGACAGAGATCAAGTTATCATTGGGGTGGCGTTCAGTTAAATTATTGTTACATAATATAATTTGATATAGAGTAAGAGTTACAGGGGGAATTTTCAACACCTTATTCAGCCAATATTCTAACTTGCACCAAGTATTTCTTACTTTTGGACAAAACCAAAACATATGTTCTAAGTTGGCTGCCGGGAGTGAGCATTTGGGGCATTTATCAAAGCCTGAGTTGTGAACCCTGCGACCCATTTCCGGAGTAAAATATGCCCTATGAAGAATTTTGATATGTGCTTCCCGCCAAGTAGCTGAGAGAGTTGTTTTTTTCACTTTGCTTATAGAATGTTGCACTGTTTTTGGGTCTACCCTATTGTGTTCTGACAATGAAGTCCATGTTAGAGCAAGTCTTGCTAAATTCTGGTTACCCCTGCTAATACCCAAAAGATGATAACATACAGAGATAGATATCCGATCCACAGTCATGAGTGTGAGCCAGTTTTCAAGTTTACCTAATTTCCAAGACCATCCTACCTCTCTAGTTGTTTCCAAGAAATAATGCCTTATCTGTAAATAAGCGAAGAAGTCTTTGTTGGGTAAGTTATATTCCCCTTTTAATTTTTCAAATGTTTTAATGGTTTTTCCATCCCCATCTATCAGTAAGATCAGTTTATTTAATCCGTTATTGTGCCATCTATTGAAAACCTCAGATTGTAGACCAGGTTGAAACTTTGGCTTCCCTATCAAGGTGAGGTATTTTGAAATTTTAGGGTTAAAAGATAGAAACTTTGATACTTTCCACCAAGCCTTGATAGGGTTGGATATAGATTTAAGTCTTTTAATTTCTAAAGGTAGCTCTTTAGGAGAGGAGTGTAGGAGTGCTAGGGGAAGGTAAGGATCGCAGACATTACTTTCAAGATGGTTATTTAAAATATAATCCTTAGATAAGATCCAACTACTAGCTATTCGTGCCAAGGAGCTGAGGTTGTATGCTCTAATATCTGGCAGTGCCATACCTCCGGAATCGCATGGGAGAGAGAGTTTTTTAAGGGAAATTCATGCTTTTTTCCCTTGCCAAAGAAAATGGCTAATCAAGCTATTGATTAATCTTACATCCTTTTCTTAAAGAATTACTGGGACATTCAGAAGTATGTAAAGCAGTTTCGGGAGAAGAACCATCTTAAATATTGCCACTCGACCCGAAACCGAGAGTGGAAGTGTGTGCCAGATCCTCAGCTTCTCTTTGATTTGCCTAATAATAGGGGGTATGTTAAGTTCATATAGTTTATCGGCATTCGCCGGAACATTTATTCCCAAGTATTTAAATGAGTCTGTTATTCTCTTGAAAGGGTTTTCTATACAAGAGTCTTTATCCCTACGGATCCAGAGAATTTCTGACTTAGATGTGTTTGTTTTGTATCCTGAGAAGGTACCAAAATGGTCTATTATCTGCATAAGTTTTGGGATGTTAATTTTAGTGTTAGATATGTATACTAGAACATCGTCTGCATATAGACCGATTTTCATTTCATGATTTGAGATCTTGATTCCTTCCAGGTTTTGTCTTACCATGATTGCCAGAGGCTCAATGGCCACGTTGAACAGGAGAGGGGAGAGAGGACACCCCTGGCGGGTTCCTCTTTCCAGAGTTATTGATGGGGATGCCATGCCATTAATGATTAGGCGTGTAGCTGAGCCTTTATAAAGATTCTCAACAAATTCAGGGAATTTGCCCTTAATTCCAAATTTTGTAAGGGAGGTGTTGAGATGCTTGAAAGTGACAGAGTCAAACGCTTTTTCTGCGTCAATGGACAGAATAGCCATGTCCGGTGCTCCGGGCATTTCCTCTCTCCCCCCTCCTGTCTGCCGGGCCTTTTCCAGATATTCAAGTGTAAGTAATAATTCCCTTATTTTTGCCGAGGAGTTCCGTCCATTCATGAAGCCCGCTTGGTCCGGATGGATTACCTGTGGAAGTATTTGCTGTAGTCGAGCTGCTAAAATGGAGGTGATAATCTTATAATCTGAATTGAGTAAGGCTATTGGCCTATAAGATTCTTTGAGCCTTGGGTCCTTCCCTTCCTTGAGGATCAGAGTTGTATGTGATGCCGAGAATGAGGGAGGAACTGGTTTACCATTCATGTAGAAATCGTTATATAAATTTATTAAATATGGAGAAATTTCTAAAGGAAGAATTTTGTAAAATTCACCAGGTAAGCCATCCGGACCTGCTGCCTTATTAGTGGGAAGACCAGAGATTGCCTCAGTTAGTTCTTGCGCTAATATGGGGGAGTTAAGGCTGCTGATGTCTTCGTCCGTTAGTGAAGGGCTTTTGATCATATTCCAGAACTCCGTAGCCTTGTCGTGATCATAGCCTTTACAGGAGTATAACTCCTGATAATATTTCGCCAATGTGGATGTGATTTTATCCGGGTTTAGGATTTGCACACCCTTCTCTAGAAGTTCTTCGATGTAGGATTGCTTTTTTTCGTTATTGACCATTCTGGCAAGCATCTTTCCGGACTTGTTCCCAAATCTATATAGTTTAGCCTGGGTTTTTAATTCCTTTTGTGTTTGTTGAGTCAAAGAAAATGTATCCCGGGCTTCCTTAGCCTGTACGTACTTAGACCAGTTTAAGGCGTTCTTCTGTAATATGAATTTATTATATGCGTTAGTTAGTGCTTTTTGTATCTCTCTCTCCCTTACCTTCAATTTCTTGGTCAAGGCTATGTTGTAGGCTAGGATTTCTCCTCTAAGGACCGCCTTGGCGGCTTCCCAGAACAGTTCCGGACGTTCGATGTATTCTGAATTAAACTGGAGATATTCCTCAAATTTAGATCTAATGTGGGTTTTAAATTTCATATCTGTCGCTAGATAATATGGAAAAAAGAAGCGCGAAGATTTGAATCTTGATTGTTCAGGCTTGATGTCTAAAGTAATAGGGGCATGATCTGATAGCAATATAGGGGTGATTCCTGCTTGCCCTCTCAAGGAGCCCAAGCGCTCATCTACGAGAAATAGATCTATACGAGACATAGTTTTGTGTGCTTTTGAGAGGCACGTGAATTCCTGAACATCTGGATTCTGACTTCTTCAGATATCGTATAATGCTAAGTTTTGTTTTAGTTTCTTAAACATTTTAGATTCTAAATTATCCTTTTTCTGTTTTTTCTGCTTCATGGATTCTCTAAGTCTATCTAATGGGGAGTGCGGTGCCATGTTGAAATCGCCACCTATAATTGAGAGCCCCTGATTGTACAGGAGGAGTTTGGTTTGAATTCTATTCCAGAATTCTGGGTCAAGGGTATTAGGGCCATATAGATTGCAAATTGTATAAATTTCCTGGGCGATTTTTACTTTTATTAGGACATATCTCCCCTCCGGATCAGGCTCGCAGTGGATCACCTCAAGCTGGGCTCTTTTACCGATTAAGATTGCCACTCCCCTTTTTTTGCCTATGCTTGGCGAGAAGTATACGTCTCTTACCCATGAGGACTTAAGTTTGTTAGATTCTTCTGAGTTGAGATGGGTTTCCTGGATTAACCCTATATCAGTCTGATATTTCCTTAGTTGTGTTAATATGGTTTTCCGTTTAATGGGGGTGGAGATCCCTCCCACATTCCACGAAACTATTCTAAGTTTTTCTATTTTTCTGTGTCTTTATAACATGAAAGTGAGATGAGGGAGAGAGGTAGGGGAAGAGGGAGTGGAGAAAGAAAAAAAAAAAAAAAAAAAAAAAGAAAAAAAAAAAAGAAGAAAAACAGAAAAAAAAACAACAAACAAAAACCACCTGACACGTATGTAACTTGCCCCATTTAGCCCTGCATAGGGGGGTCATCCCAGTTATTGAACCTACTCTGTTTAAGTGGGAGCTACATCGTCTGTTGCTAGGGAGTCTAAAGATGAGAAGAATTTCTCGGCTGTGTGTGCCTCCAGGAAAAAATGTACCGTTCCATTCACAGTAACTTTTAATTTAGCTGGATAAAGTATGGTCGCATTTATTCCAGAATTTATGAATTTAGTGCATATAGGTGCCAGATCTCTCCTCTTGGAAGCTGTCTCAGCCGAGAAATCCTGGAAAATAAGGATCTTAGCTCCATTAATAATGAGAGGTTGTGTTTTACGGTAGTGCTGGAGAAGAGAGATTTTGTCCTGGTAATTGAGTAGCTTTACAATAACAGGTCTAGGCCTATTGAATTTTTGAGCTGACTGTGATGGGCCCAATCTGTGGGCCCTCTCTACCAAGATGTTGTTGTGTAAGGGCGGGAGTTTGAGAGCTGTCTTTAGTGTGTCAGAAACAAAGAGGGCAAGGTCCTCATATTGTTTCTCCTCTGGGAGACCTATTATTCTGATGTTATTTCTTCTGCTACGGTTTTCAAGGTCTTCTAGTCTCATAAGGATTTTTTGATTACTGCTACTGATGCTGTCCAGCTTAGTGCCTTGTACTACTACCGTGTCTTCCAGATCAGATACTCTCTGCTCGACCTCCTGCATTCTTGAGGAGAATTGTCTAATTTCCTGTGATAGGGAGGAAATATCCTGCTTAATTTCCATCCTAAGAGCATCGAATTTGGGAGAGAGGGCATCGGAGATGCTGGCAACTAAGTTTTGGACGTTTAGTACTTCAGGTGTGGCTGCACTTAATAAAGTTGATTGAATCTCAGCTACTGAGTCCTGTGTGTTTTTGGATTTCTTATCTCTTTGTCTACCTGCCATTCCTGGTGAGGATGCTTTAGAAGAGATACCAAGAAATTTATCCATGTACTTCTCTATAGAAGAGAAAGAAGAAGAGAGAAGGAGAGAGGGGAAAGAAAAAAAAGAAAAAAGAAAAAAAAAAAACGTGGGAGTGCAGGGGAAGTGGGGGAAGGTGGGGAGATGGTAAGTGGCCTGTGGGAAGTGATTGAGTCGGGTAGGAGCTTGTGAGTGCACCAGATCTAGGGTAGTGCCTTCATGTGGAATTTTTCAGTTGTGTTGCTTGTGATTACAAAAAAAAGGGAGAAAGTGAGTTAGGGAGGGAATATATCTCAAGATCCCTAAAAGGGAATCAGTGAGGTGGGCGCAGGAGAATGCGCCAATTCAGTGTCGGGCTGTGACTTGTGATGCCCTACTTAATTTGCGTGCAGTTTGGGTGATTTGTGTAGATGAATGAAAAGGGGAGAAAGAAGGAAAAAGGGGGGAAGGGGGGGGAAAGAAAAAGAAAAAAAAAAAAAAGAAAAAAAAAAAGAAGAGGCGTTTAGAGTAACGTTGTGTATTCGCGTTAGCCCTATATATTATTTATCTGCTCGCTTTTTCTAAGGTATGAAGGCTTTAGTATTTTTAATCACTGGGTTTAGGATATTTGACAGAATAATAACGACAATAAGTTGGTAAGAAACCTCTTTAGCAATAGGAGGTCAGTTATCAATGCTCTTGTTGTAATTTTAGTTTTAATGCAAAATAGCTGAGATAGAGTATCTTTCCCAAGTTTTGAGACTACCAGATATTGCACAGTGCTGGACATATATTTATTTTCTTATGGCCCAGTGTCTTTCAGTATACTGAGTATCAGGAGTTACCATGCTCTTATTGGTAATAAGTGATATGGGTAAGCAGATAATAATGATTCAGGCACCTCTTTAATATCTAAGGGCTTGGTTAGAGGTATTTTATTTCTAAGAGAAGGAACTGGGGGAGATTACCCCTGTTTACTATTATTGTAATAAAGTGTTGAATACTACAGGTAGGTCAGGGGGTTGCTGCCTGTATCCCTATTGTATCTTTTTCCTAGACACAGGGCAGAGAAAAAACTCAGGTAATACAGATAAATTTTGCTTTTCCAGCTATACTAACTGTAATGTAGACCTTTCAAAGGGTCAGCAAGAGTGTTATTTAGTAGTAAGAATCAGTTTAATCCTTAATGACCCAGCTTTAGTAAAATATATGTAGCGTAGTAACGCCTTTAAAAAGCCATCAAACAAAGACAATTCCTTTTTGCATAAGTAGTATAAGTATGTGCGTAATCTGACAAAGCTAGACAGAGTTATATCCAAAACAAGAAGAAAAGTGCAACATAATCAGTTAATAGTATCAGGTTTTGAAACTTTTGTATCAGAGAGGGAGAAAGTGAGGGAGCATATTCAAGTTGTTAAAGACTAAACAAGTGTTCTCAGAGAAAAAGTCTTTTTGTTCTCGGACTCTTCTTGGGTTCAAATTGGCCCTTTGTATATTTTTAATCCACAGTTATGATGCCAAGATAAGGAGCAAGAAAGCTTGCTGAGTGTAAGTGAGTGCTCTAGACGATTTAGCGTCTCTGATTTATCCCCCTTGATAGACCTCCAGCCCATTCACCAACAGCCTGTTTCTTTCCCTTTCTCCCCCCTTCCTCCTCCTATCCACCTCTGCCTTTAGTGAATTAACCTTTAACGGGCCTGGCCTTAGACCTTAGGAGCCTCTTCAGGTGTCCAAGAGCAGTGTTTGACCCACAGTGCAGTAAAGAGAAAGTTCAGGTAAACTCACCCCTTGCCTCCGCCTGTCCGCTCGCCGTGTTCGCTAGCGATGTCCAGATCCCTGCAAGCTGACACGGGACTGCCTCCAGTAGTTGTTTCCCCTCTGCCCTTATCGAAGAATACGCTCGGCTCTCCTCACGCAGCAACGGTGGGAGGAGAGCAGGAGGGCTGCATCATACACCGGCATCAGCCGGAGGAGGACGGCTCCAGCATCAGGTCCCCAATCCGAGATCTAGCCCAGCTCCCTCCCGCGCAGCACCGGTGGGGGGGGGGAGAGGGCAGACACCAAGCTGCAGCACTGCAGGGGGGGGCACTTCCAACGATGCCACAGGTAAGGTTTAGATAGTTACAGAGCGGTCGAGGATGCTGAAGATTTTCCTGGCGAGGGCTACAGGCGGAGTGGGGGAGAAAAAGTTTGAAGTTTGAACGGAGTGGCAGAGTTTAGTTTGAAGGGGGAGGGAGATACAGTCCAAAACAGAGAGCGCAGGTAGCGTGGTGGGAGATAGTTTTTAGGCTGGGTAGGTCAAATAGAAACAGGTTGAGTCCAAGCAATGAAAAAGTTAATATGGACCAGTGGGATGGTGGGCCACTGGTAGAGGGTTCCAGAGCTGCTTTTACCAAGCTGTCCTTACAAAGAGCCCCAGGACTTGGGGCAGGCGCGCAAAACAATCCACCGCCAGTATGTGTGTGGCTGGAGCTGTGGGCTCAGCAACACCTGTTGAGCTCCTCCTCCACCGGAACCCAGATCATGCAATTTTAAGCAACTTTCTAATTTACTCCTATTATCCGAGAGCATGCAATTTTAAACAACTTTCTAATTTACTTCTATTATAAATTTTTCTTCGTTCTCTTGCTATCTTTATTTGAAAAAGAAGGCATCTAAGCTTTTTATTAGTTCAGAACTCTGGAACTCAATCAGCAAGAACAACCCAGGTTGTTCACCAAAAATGGGCCAGCATCTAAACTTACATTCTTGCATTTCAAATAAAGATACCAAGAGAATGAAGAAAATGTAATAATAGGAGTAAATTAGAAAGTTGCTTAAAATGTCATGCTCTATCTGAATCACAAAAGAAAAAATTTGGGTTCAGTGTCCCTTTAATGACCCTACTCATTGCTATGAGCAAAAAATGTGGTTACCCAAGGGCAAACATGGATGCTTTCACTGCGGGAGCTGTGTTACGTGTAATCGCCTCATCACGGGCAGCAATTTCCAATCACCCTCATACTAACAGGAGCTATACCATCAAACACCGATTATCGTTCACATCGGAGTATGTTAGCTACGCTATCATTTGCTCCTGTTCTCTCTTCTACATAGGAAAGACAGTAACTTCCTTCAGAGAACGGCTGGCTAACCATAAGTCTGCAATACGACAAGCGATTAAAAAGGGTCGCTAAGACCAACCTGTTGCCAAGCACTTTATGACCGCTCGGCACTCTGTATCATCCTTAAGAATGATGCTTATAGATCAGGTACCGCGCCTCAGGTGTGGAGGTGACAGAGCTCTGGCCCTCCTACATTTGGAGGCCAGATGTATTTTTGATCAGAACACTGTCTCCCCGAAAGGATTAAACACTGCTATAAATTATGCCTGTTGTTACAGGAAATGAAAGGACTGCGGGAATCTTCTTTGCTCTACAGCTCAAAATCAAGTTGACACCATACTCCATGAGCTATAAAGGGAGTTCAGTCTCCCCATCCATCTGTCTGCTTTTATAGTTTATTTTTTGGGGATGGCTCCAATAGTGGTTGCATTGATACCATGGGGTATAGAGTGGTCCGCTATTGTTAGAGCTAGTTGTGCAATATGCTCAATTACATATGTTGTAAATATATTCACATTTTTTATTTATTTTAGCTTTTCATTACCTTGGTGGTAGTTTTGTTTTTATGTATGATCATGACCATGATCGCGCACTATCACTCAGCACGTTGCTCCAGTTAATTTACCTTTTTAAGTATGTATGGAGAGAGTGGTGTGTACTCAATGGACACACCATGCCCTTAGGGGGCGCTTCCTCAGTTCCAATATAATAGGTGATATGGTAGTGCTTGTAATGTCTCGACAAAAAAACAGGCCTAAATCTAGAAATATGAAAATAGCAACAATTATAAAACTATAAATGAAACCCTAAAAAATCTAAAATGTGGACATAAGTAAGTAACCACAATGCTGAAAATGATAATAGTAAAAAACTATATATATATATATATATATATATATATATATATATATATATATATATATATATATATATATATGAATATATATATATTACTAGAATATAAACATAGATTGGAAAAAATAATAAAATCAATTCAAAACCAAATCGTGATAATGTGAAAGTCTATGAGTCCAGGGTAATGACAATTTCCAGATGTTTGAGGCTGCACTCTGTCAAAGGATGGCTATCCTGTAGTATGGAATCTAAAAAAGAATAAAAAACAGAGGCGCCACCATGGCCTAATATCGCCAGTACAGGTAAAATGAGCAGCAATGTGAGAATGTGAATACTCACAAACATAAAGTACCCCACTGGTGCTAGTAGAGCAGACTGACACTTCTCAGTGGTTCAGCACACTGTATCCAAAGCGCAGAGACAGTCAGGAATCCTTTGACACTCCAATGTATATGTGCCTATGGATAAAGGAAAAAGCAACACGACATGGCTTAATATCATCAAGACAAGGGGAAAATAATACCAATTGCTTGCACTTACAAGATGGTGGGCACCTGCAGGTGCAATCTCAGCAAACTGGAGCCAAAACGTCGCCCAGTAGACTTAAAACAGCAATCCTCAACAGGAACCAGGATCAATGATATAATTTATCACAGGAGGTGATAAAAACACACACAATAGCAAGTGTATAAAAGTATAAAAAGTCTTTATTAACACAGCGACGCGTTTCTCAGCCTGCTCAGGGCTGTTTCATCAGGCTATCAAGGCCTCCATTTGAAAAAGGCTCCTGCAAAGCCGAAACGTCATGATTACTCCTGTGCTTTGCCTGCTTTCTTGGGGTATCCCACTGTTGCTGATGCCAGGTGGGGGGGGGTTACCCATCCTTTTTATATATATATATATATATATATATATATATATACACATACATTTTCAATACATGTTTTTAATATAATTTTATTTTAATCAAGTGTTTTGGTTTTCTTTTGTGATTTTCACCTCTTTTTATTTTTCTGACCTTGGTGATAAAAAGGTTAAACACAATGTGTCAAAATACCTCCAGATAAATACCCTGGTGTGTCTAAATTCTACATATATATACTTTTGAAAGAGTTTATTTGGAGGTATTTTTCTTCAGCTGCATTAGTTTTGTAATAATGGTTATGGTTATAAAGAAGACTGCAAAATAAAATAAAAATTCCCCCCCATTTTTAAGTATTAAATTCCCATTTATTGTTATTTTATATAATCATATAGAGTACCACTAGAAAGGCCTGTCTGTCTGTTAAAAATAGTGTATAATATGTATGTGTGCATATGAGAGCGGACATTTAAAGTGAAAGTAAATTCTTGCGTTTTACAAACACTAGGATTTACTATTGAAACAAATAAAGGTCACTTTCATTCATGAAGTATAAGATACTTCATGTAGAAAGCTTCTTTATTTGATTCAATCAATCGCCGTTTTTAGCTGCTTCGGCAGCCCACGGCTAAAAACATTTTTTTATGCGTGCGGTAAATCCGGCTTGACGCCCATGGGAGCCGGATTTACTGCACGGCTATTGGCTAAGAGGTGAAAACGTCACCTCTTAGCCAAAAAATTTTTTAGCCGTGCTTTGCTGTAGGAGCTAAGAGCGGAGATCGATTGAATCAAATAAAGGAGTTTTCAACATGAAGTATCTTATACTTCATGAATGAAAGTGCCCTTTATTTGTTTCAATAGTAAATCCTAGCGTTTGTAAAAATAAACCAGTAGTGAGCAAAAATGTAAAAAGTGCTTGTGTCATATAAGCACCTGTAGTTCTAGTGCCGAGATATAAATGTAGAATATTGTTAATGTCCTGAGACTTTTTTAGAAGAAAGCTGAGCAGTCACTTTTTCTTTGCATAAATGTTTTGTAGATGATCTATTTATATAGCCCATATTTTTTTTTTTTTTTTATAAATGTATAGTTTTGCTTATTTTTAAATAACATTACTCTGATTTTCAGACTCCTAACAAAGTTTTATGAGAATACCGTCAGCTACCTACTCCAGCTTGCTCCTGTTTGTGTAAAGGGTCTTTTCATATGCAAAAGAAGGGGGAGGGGGAGGGTCTTATTTCCCACTTGCAGTGTGCTTTCCAGCTACCTTTTCAACAGAGTTAAACTTTGAGCTTTTAAGTAAGTTTTTAAACAGTTTTATACTGATTTTTATATCAGTATCTGTGCATCTTATTCTTTATAGTAGTGTCTATTACCTGCAGTTATATGAAAATGAGTGTATACTGTCCCTTTAAGGGCTTGTTTTGAGCTGATTTGTTTGCACCTTGAGTTGGAGTTGTACTTAATGTTCATGTTGTTTCTAATGTCATCCAGTTTATTTACTATGCATAATTATATAATTGAGTTTGATGGCCCTTTAATCATAATAAAAAAAACCACTTAGTACATATAGGCTGTACTCTGAGATGAATCAATTATTTTTAAATTATTTTTACTCAGTCTGCTGGAAGGCTTTCACAAAATTGGTGAGCTGTTCATTTTGTCATGCATTTAGACAGTAATGGAGAGCCCTTGCCAGACTTCCATAGTAGCACTCACTAACTATTATCAATATGATACTGATAAGTAGGATAAAAGATCATTTGAAAAATCTGGAACGTGTTCTTGCATTCTCAGGGATTCAGTCTTTGATCTCAATTTTATAATTGATTGAACCTCTCATGCCTCTTTAAGAAACAGCCAAGAGTGTAACTTTGCAAAGATCTATAATAAGAGTTTCTTTCAGAAAAATTAACTATTGTCTGTTATCGCTCAAAAATAAAGCATCATCTCTAAGAAATTGTGTATATCTGTTGAGAAATGATACATAGCCATAACACTTGCTGGGTAAACAGACAGCTGTTTAGTTTCTTGAATGATGCATTCCCTTTATTGTTGCTTAAGGGCAGAGTGATATACTTAGTACCAACAACATCCAGGGATTCAGATTCAATTAGCATGCATTATGCAGACAGATGTATAAGTTCTCTGGGTGCATAACCTTTCGTCAGGATCCATCCGTGCATCGTTTTGCATGAAGTAGAGCAATAAAAGATTGAAATCCAAATTGTAAAGGAGTTAACTGATGTTGTCTGCTGCCTCTTCCTGTACAACAAGTATGTATTTAACTGAAAACATATCATTATTTGTCTAAAACAAAGTGTAGTGCAAATATTTGTGCGCAAGGGATATCGAGTTTTTGCGATCGCAAATTAAATTGTGATTGTATTACAAGTTAAAAGTAAATGCGAACCCGTGAGCGTAATCGCGATATATGCTAGAATGCATCCTCAGAGCTGTGGTTAATTGTTTTGAAAAACAAGTGTCACAAAACACATAAAAAATACATTACAAAGTATAGTTACCGTATTTTTCGCTCCATAAGACGCACCTGACCATAAGACGCACCTAGTTTTTAGAGGAGGAAAACAAGAAAAAAAAAAAATATAATATAATTTCTATTTCCTGATGCCTGATGTGCCAAGGGGAGGGGGCTAACCCTAAACCCCTATCCCTAAACCCCTAACCCTTAACCCTAACCAGGGGCATATTTAGGTTTTGTGCTGCCCTAGGCATTTAAGATTCTGCTGGGGAGGGAGATAAGGGAGGGAGGAAGGGAAGGAGGGAGAGGAGTGAGAAGAGGAGAGGAGGGAGGGAGAAGAGGGAGAGGAGGGAGAGGAGGGAGAAGAGGGAGAGGAGGGAGGGAGAGGAAGGAGGGAGAGGAGGGAGGGAGAGGAGGGAGGGAGAGGAGGGAGGGAGAGGAGGGAGGGAGAGGGAGGGAGAGGAAGGAGGGAGAGGAAGGAATTAGGGAGAGGAGGGAGGGAGGGAGAGGAAGGAAGGAGGGAGGGAGAGGAAGGAAGGAGGGAGAGGAAGGAGCCAGGTAGTGCAGGGACACAGCATATTTTTAATTACTAATAAAGAGAAAGAGTAAGGGTCCCATCTTGCTGCAGTCCTGCTTCCCCTCAGCATTCTCTGCTTACTGGACTGGTAGTGTGACACTGTGCCTATTGGCACAGCACGAGAAAAAGAGCCAGTCTCAGATCAGTGTACTCTCTGTCTGTAATCAAACTGGTATCAAACTGTAAGCCGCAGCAGTGCACCACCATAAGAAAAAAATGAGTGGCTCCCGGTCCCGCCTCCAGCAAAGGGAAGAAGAATCATCAAACTACCGTATATAAAGTTAAAAAGAAGCGTTTATTCAAGTACAGTCTGTACTTGAATAAACGCTTCCTTTTAACTTTATATACCGGTAGTTTCTTCCCTTTGCTGGAGGCGGGACCGGGAGCCACTCATTTTTTTCTTATGGTGGTGCACTGCTGCGGCTTACAGATTACACTGACCGGCTCTTTTTGTCACGCTGTGCTGATAGTAGGCACAGTGTCACACTACCAGTCCAGTAAGCAGAGAATGCTGAGGGGAAGGACTGCAGCCAGCAAGATGGGACCCTCACCCTGCGCCTGGTCACTGGTGATATAAAGTTAAAAATGAAGCGTTTATTCAAGTACAGTCTGTACTTGAATAAACGCTTCATTTTAACTTTATATACCGTAGTTTCTCACTCGTTTGCTGGAGGCGGGACCGGGAGCCTTCTGACTGCAATCCATTATCTGCGGCTTACAATTGATTGTAACTGTAGATGCTTGCTATGCAGAAGCTACCGGTATATATTTTCAATATATAGATGCTTGGCCAGGGGTTTAATTGAATGCACAGTAGCGCCTCTCTCTCTCCTGCTTGTGTGTCCGCTTCAATTGATGTTTATGGGTTATTATGGCTATGCAAAATCATCACGAGAAATAGAGCCGGTGTCAGATCAGTCTTATCTGACACCGGCTCTATTTCTCGTGATGATTTTGCATAGCCATAATAACCCATAAACATCAATTGAAGCGGACACA
The DNA here is from genome assembly GCF_027579735.1 of Bombina bombina. NCBI lineage: Eukaryota > Metazoa > Chordata > Amphibia > Anura > Bombinatoridae > Bombina > Bombina bombina. Next base: position 462,039,636 of record NC_069500.1, on the reverse strand, counting down.
CAAGCAGGAGAGAGAGAGGCGCTACTGTGCATTCAATTAAACCCCTGGCCAAGCGTCTATATATTGAAAATATATACCGGTAGCTTCTGCATAGCAAGCATCTACAGTTACCTTACCAGCATGCAGAATTATAAATGGAGCCAGTAGTTTGCTGGGCAGTATGGCGGTATGAAAACAAAAGCTAATGCCAGCAATAAAGTTCCCAAATAGAGTGTGTGGGTCTGTTCAATAAACTACTCACTCACTGTCTCACTCCATATGCTGCCGACTCAAGCATCCTAGCCTCATGCATTAGCGCGCCGTGGACAGTTTTTTCCATCTGTTTTAAGCGCGATGACTGCCTCCAAAAAGTGCCGCCCCCCAAATTTGCCGCCCTAGGTCAAGCGCAGGGCCTGCATTCGCTCCATAAGACGCACAGCCATTTTCCCTTACTTTTGAGTGGGGAAAAAGTGCGTCTTATGGAGCGAAAAATACGGTACCCATAATAACACTATCTAATAAAAATTATTAAAAAAAAATATTGCACTCAAGTTATAAGGGCTCACAGATATGATTCCTCATTTGATGACACTTGTAGCAAACTGGAATCAGTGGCTAAGAGGCTAATCTCACCACAAACCCTTACTGATGTACTAAACATTTACACCGTGTTTCAACAGATGCCAGGGGTAAGAGAGCAATGAGACTAAATTTAGTAGCTGAACTCTCTCTAGTATTTTAATCAGCGCCTAAAAAAACAACAATTAAGTACTAGGAAGTAACTGTAAGTTTATCAATTTGAATATAAAAGAAAGACATACCTTTTGTATAAGTTTAGTCTCACTATCCAGACGAATATAAACTTGTATGCAAATTAAACCCAGTTCTTCTGATAACAGATGAATCCAGGATAAAGGTAAACTATGTCAGACAGTCTGGGTCTGTGTTTCACAGGGAAAAGCAGCACAAAATCACAGAGGTAATATGCACTACTGCAATTAAGGCCTAATTGATCTTCTAGTTCTCCTTAAAGTGAAGGTAAACTTTGGTAAATGAAAGCCCGTTTTTTAAAAATACTATTAAAAACAGGGGCTCTTTCATTCATCATAGTTTACAAAGCAGCCGTTTTGATTAAAAACTTACCACACGTCAGCAATGACTAATCCGGCTTCCTCCAATCATGGCTTTCCCCCCAGGGTGGTTATTGCCTGAGACCATGCTGTGATTGGAGGAAGCCGGATTAGTCATTGTTGACGTGTGGAGAGAGGATTTCCAGGAGGGGGAAGCTGCTATGTCTGTGAAAAAAAACAAAGGTAAGTTTTTAATCAAAACGGCTGTTTTGTAAACTTTGATGAATGAAAGTGCCCCTGTTTTTAATAGTATTTTTAAAAAACGGACTTTCATTCATCAAAGTTTACCTTCACTTTAAAGGTACATTATGCCTAACAGCAACAGGAACAGAAATCACTCTTTTAGACATACAATTATGACAAATACTTAATGTCTTGCCATCACCTACAGGACAACCAACTGTGCAGCCTCAGAAGTATGGCTGATCATTTTTTCTTAAACTCTTACCTCTCAGGCACTAAACTTCTCATGTAATGCCCTTGTGTTGAAACACATTAAAACACTCAGAACAACTTTTAAGGCTATCATTTGCAGATACTGACCCAGAAAGGTAGTGTAATGAGCCCTCTTTTATTACTATTATTTATTGTTATTTCAAACTCACTAATAAAAACATTAATATGATAGTCTATAGCCCACTTTTGCATCTTCCTTACTGGACAGGTAAATACTTCCTTTTGACTTAAAGATTTTGTCTGTGCATTGACTTATTCATCCTTATAGCCTTATATCTTTATCCCTTGAGAACTGAACACATTCAGTACTTTATTAATAGAATGCATCCTAGGTATATTAAAATTGTTCATTGTTTCATAGCCAGACAGCACTGTATAAATAAGAGACAATAATGTGTTCTCTTTTCTCTGTTGAACCTGGGACCCCATCATCCAGGAATAAGCTTGTTCAAAATTTTAAATGAAATTACTATATGAAATAACAATAGAAGGGGGAGTATTTCTCAATGAAAGGAGCTTTGTTATGTTAGTGCTTATATTAATTGGCAAACAAATTAAATTAATGCCTAGAGCTTAAGTTGTTCATCAAATGTTAAAAAAACAAATACTTTCCCATGTTAAACTGCCCCTACCCTGGGTGCTTTGTATTACATTATCATTCACTAATTACATCACACATGACATTAATGATGACATAATCAATGACACCACTTGTGACATCACCTATGACATCATGACATCATCTTACAGATCAGAAAAATTACGTATTTTTTAAATAATCAACTACAGCACTATTGACATCACTTATAACATCATCAATGGCATGAGTAGTGACAATCTTTACAATCATCCTACACAAAGAAATGATTGTATCTAAATCATCAATGACATCACTAGCGACATCAGTAATGACATAACCCATCACATTATTCTTCAAATAAAAAAAATATTTTCTAGAACTATAACACACTAACAATCACCACAGCACACAGCAAGGTATTTCTGCTTTTAACCCTATTTTCCTTGCCCTAGCCCATATCCTTATCTATACACACAAGCATCTCCACATTCGTCCATATAATTTCCTTTCTCTCACACAGAGCCTTATTTTATCAACCATGTCTCCATCACATCAGCACTCTCAATTTACCTGTAATCTGTTGCCTTACCTGTCTCACAAAAGTCTATTTTTAACACCCTCTGCTTTTTCTCATACAAAGAGCTTCTCATCCTTTCCATTAATCATATACTCTCTCATCCTCGTATCTTTCTACTCTTATGCGCATCAGTCTTCTCATCCTCAAACCATTCTTAGATACACCTCTTTTACCTTTTCTCATCCTAATTTATCATGCACATGCAGCCTCTTCTATCCTCTTGATTTTTCTTATACAACTTTCTTTGTTCAGTTTTCTCAAGCTCACCTTAACTTCTACAGCATTTTTCTTCTGTCCCATAACACAGAGCGTCTTCCTAACATACCTAATCCATCCTTACTCTCTTAGGTTGCACTTAACACATTTCATACAAACAACATATTAAATATCTCAACATGCATATATTTCTACAGATTTCTGTATATGGTAGTATCATTAATTACATCATGTGTGATGTTATAAACAATATTGCACAATGTAATCTGAGATACATTGTAATACATTTTTTCAACATTTCTCTGATGTGTAAGAAATTGTCATGAGTTAAGTCACTACTGATGCCATTGATGATGTTATAGGTGATGTCCCTAGTGTTGTCATTGATGATTTTAAAAAAATTATATTTGTCTGATATTTAGGATGATGTCATAGCTTATGTCACTTCTGAGGCCATTGATGATGTCATAGGGGATGTTTGATTTAATCAGTGATGTCATTTATGATATCATACAAAGCACCCAGGGTGGGGGCAGTTTAAGTTGGGAATTTCCTTGTTTTACAACATTTGAACTTAAACTCTAGGCATTAACGTATGTTTTTTGCCAAATGACTTCCTATTTTTTATAAATATTTAAACCATATTTATCATAGATATTTTTATACTTACCATACTGTGTTGCTTAAAACAAGGCAAACAAAACCAAACAAAAGGAAAAAAAACTCTTCTTTTCTTCCATAATGTTCAGTTACAAGTTTTCAAGACCATCCTATTATCATTCTGTTGACAACTAATACATTTAGAATTGCTGATACCTGTTATCTGTGAAAATGTAATTTAATTTCCTGTTCACCAGTCTGTTCACTTTGTAGTAATCCAACTCATCTAATTGCACATATTTTTGACATCAGTCTTCATAGATCCTTCCAGTAGAAGTTGCATCTATAAAAGGAAATAATGAACACTACATCAGTACAGTTTAAATAAATAAAAGAAAACATCAATTTAAATAATAAATTTGCCGTCATTTCTATTTGCAATATGTCACTGTTTAGAGCTTCAAAGGTAGCAATTATGAAAAATATTTGTAACTTTTTTTTAACATGTTTTCTATCAGGAATATCACAAATATCCACTTTATATCTATATGCCATGGTTGAGAAAGTGACAGGGAGCTGTATGCAGCTTTCAGTAATAAAAGAGAATATTGTTTGCAAAAGCAATAAAACATGCACACACAAAAATATGCCTATTGCACTATTTTGAATTCTAGTTTAAATTAATTCAAAATATTTTAAAAACTACTAATCACACACATTTTCACCCAAAGTAACGGCTGACCCTCACCATATGATCTATTTAAATACCATGTTTCAAACAAAGCCATGCAGCCGATTCTTAGATAAACTATTCTGTATATCGAATATTAAGTCTATGGGATTTTCAACTCAAACCCCATCTCAAAAATTATTTAACCAAATCACCTTCCACTTTCCAGTTTTCTAGTGATTTACAGTCCAGATCTAACTGATACATTTCAGCAAGATATGTCATTCAACTCCATATAATATATATATATATACTGAGTAGAAAAAGAGGTAACAAAATTCCATTGCAGCAGTTAAATGAGAGAATAACTCAATAGGCAACTTCTTCAGTACTGATTTAATGTATCCAGACTGTAAACTCTTCTAGACATCCTAGGGTATCTGCAAAATGATTTATTCCCATAATATATTTCCCTTCTGGTAAAAGCTTTGCCTCTAATATTTTGTTATCCAAAAAATGTAGTTGTTCATCAAATTCTTCTACTTATACCTTATCATTTATTTTGGTTCACATCTATATTTCCACCATGGCAAAAAAATTGTACCCAATGTCAGTGCATCATTATATGTGTTCTACTTACCATTATGTCAACAATGAAACTGCAGCTCCTATAACAATATTACTTAGATTCATACAAGGCTACAGTATATTGCTTTGTAACATGTTTCAGCCCACTATGGCATTTAAGACAAGCTAACCCTATAGCAGTCAACCCAGCCCTAACATAAACCCAAACTCTTATAACTAACCATAAACCCAAACCCTCATACCTAACCATAAACCATAATTGATCATTTTGCTGCGGAGGCAACATTATTACACCAATATGTTTTCACTGGCTACACTGTCAATATGTTCTAATATTGCCACCATTATATTTGTAAAGTGATGCCTGAAACACTTATTCAACGTTAACAGAAATAATCACCAATGTTGAAATAACGGAAAAGGAGTATGCACCTTAGCCCCTCAGGGTTTGCAGTGACCGCTCTGTATTTGTTTTTCAGTAGAAGGTGGGGGCGTTTTAACCTGAACTATATCTGTTATGTGTACTCTCCACTCACGTTACTAGCCTCAACACCAATTCCTCTGCACTAAAGGTATACGGATTTACATTAGTCCCAATCGGTCTGTGTCACCACATAATGGGACCCGCTGCACCAATCCAGAGTCTGGATACCCGGAGTATAGAGCTGCTGAAGTTCTGGCAAAAATTTCACAGGGCAAATCATGATAAACAGCGGTTCCAAGATAAAATCCAATATTTATTAATTGCACAAGGCACTTAAAATAATAAGATTAGATTAACAAACAAAGTCCAGCATCAAGTAGACCACAGTTCGTTACATGTGAGCTGATCCTCTTATTTTAAGTGCCATGTGCATTTAATGTCATCATTTGTCCTCTGATACTCTTATTCCTTAACCTTGTAAATGTGTCTACAATTGCTGTAAATATCACGCCACAGCCACTTTAAATTTGAATTCATTTATTAGGTGAATTATTACAAAACAATTATTTTAAAAGAGAAAAAAAATCTGCTGCACATACATAAATCAGATATGTAATTATTCACTTACGTAAAGGGACAGTCTACTGCAAAATTTTTATTGTTTAAAAAGATATATAATTCCTTTATTACCCATTCCCCAGTTTTGCATAACCAACAGGGTTATATTAATATACTTTTTACCTCTGTTATTACCTTGTATCTAAGCCTCTGCAGACTGTCCCCTTATTTTAGTTATTTTGAGAGACATGAATTTTAGCCAATCATTGCTGACTCCTAAATAACTCAACAGGAGTGAGCACAATGTTATATATATGACACTCATGAACTAATGCCCCCTCTAGTTGTGAAAACTGTCAAATGCATTCAGATAAGTGGCGGCCTTCAAGGGCTTGGAAATTAGCATATGAACCTACCTAGGTTTAGCATTTAATTAAGAATACCAAGAGATCAAATTTGATGATAAAAGTAAATTGCATGCCCTATCAGAATCATAAAGTTTCATTTGGACTAGAATGTCCCTTTAAGCTAACCTCCAGTCTATGAGCATCACCTTTAATTCTTCCTGTACTTAATATGTTTGGTATGTTTATATACTTTATTGTAAAACATAGGAGGGTAACTAATACAACAAATGCATTGTCACATGAGATCAGACATTCTCTAGATATAAACAGATATGTAGAAGAAAATAGCTCAATGTGTCACTGCTGTGTAATGTGTGTAATGCAAGGTCAAACAGTTTTATTAATAAACAAATCTATACGTGTAATAATGACAGGATATGTACCGGTTTGCATGACCTTTACAGACATAAATGTGTGTGTGGATTAGATGCAGGTTATTGTATTGCAAAAGCTGATGTTTCCTTCAACATTTCTTATAAAACTAATATTAATGAGTTGATGTTTACTGTTCTCAGTAAACTGCTTTGGTTTTTTAAGCCTTGATTATGGATGTGAACCAATATTGATGGGGAAGGGAGAGAAAAAAGCCATTATATTATTTAAAAAATAAATAATTTAAAATGTGTTTTGTTGTATATTAAGGAGCATGGAAGGGGAAATGTGTTAGAGCCCTTTCTTATCGTACAATTGCATGCATGTAATTATCTGTTTAACCCTTGCAAAGGAGTTAAGCATGTAGTTAAAATTAGGGCCAAGCAGCAAAAAACTACTGGGACATAGCTGAACACATCTGGTGACCAAATGACAAGAGGCATATACATTATATGTAGCTGCTAAGCCTAGGAATTAGGAATACTTTTCAACAAAGGATACCAATATGTGTGTGTGTGTGTGTGTGTATATATATATATATATATATATATATATATATATATATAAAATTATATATGTGTGTGTTTGTGTAGACTTAGAAATTGTAGTGGACGACTTAGAAATTTGACTTTTTCCTATCTTTAACTTTGAGTGGACTAGTAACATTTTCCCTCTGGGCAAATAGCTTTTAACCCCTGACTAGTAAACCATAGTGATATTTTCCACCCCATGTGTGTGTATGTTTTTATATATCTGTGTGTGTGTGTGTATATATATATATATATATATATATATATATATACTGAAATATATTTTAAATAAATAAATAAAACTCTATTTTAGCCTAGTGACATGTAGTCTAGTGAATTTGTTATTATGCTACAACATATTGAACTGAAAATATTCTTGATTCCTCTAGCAGTGAAAGTGTAGACACCAGTTCACTTTACCTCTCTGTTTTATTTTGATACAATCAAATACAACTGGGTATAAATTGTATATTTACAGTCAATACATTGGAAACTATGATAGTACAACTATAATTGAAGCAAAAAGAAAAGGAACATAAATGTACAAATTACAGTACATACAACTTTTATGATGAATTAGTTTACTATCAGGATCTGACCAAGAGGAATAACCACTATTTTCCTGTATTGTGGTAGTACACATTAGCAAATTAGGAGCATGTGATCTTTATTTGATGTGTTTGTATATACCACCGTTCCTCCGGCCGCATCTCCTACTGTATTTAGTATATCAGTGATGAATCCGGCTTCCGCCAAAGGGGGCAAGCAAGGATTGGAGGAGGCAGATTCATCATCAATATGCTAAATACAGTAGGAGATGTAGGCGGAGGAACGGCGGTATGTTTACCATAAAGCAATGGTAAATATTTTTTTAAAAGAAGCGTCTTTGTAAAGTTTAATGAATTAAAGTGCCCCTGTTTTTAAGATTATTTTTAGATACTGGGCATTAATGCATTCAATTCTACAATCACTTTACATACATATGTACACACATATAAACACACACACACACACATATATATATATATATATATATATATATATATATATATATGTGTGTGTGTGTGTGATTTTTTTTAGTATAACAGTTAACCAGATCTCTGAAGTCACACTAACCCGACACATGTTAAATTTAAATTTCGCTTGAGCAATCGCATTTGCTTTAAACATGTAATACGCGTGTTACTTCCAAAAGTGCAAACAGCCGTGACAAACCCAATTTCACTCGCACAAATCTGTTAGCACTCTACTCATATCTGTATCTGCGATCATATGATTTTTTTTAATTATATGAAACCCATACCAGTTCCACTCTTATTTGTAAACTTACCACTTGTTAATTAATAACGTTCTTCCATAAAGAAGAAATATCATAAATAATTTCAGAAAGAACAAAAAAACTAGTTTGCATTATTGAATAAATGTAGATAGTATCTACATTTGTTTTAATCATCCATGAAGCGAAGGGTTAAAATTGGTCTGCTGTATCAGATTAGAGTGTTAGAAAGAATAAACACCTCACCACAGTAAATGTTGTTTGTTTTAGAGTTACATAATTATTTATGCTTGAATGAATCCAGGAAATCTCTTTCTAGTAATAGAACGGAGGTACAGAATTTCAGCACTTTTACCCTGGACAGCTCTCGTCACTGAACACATTTTTTTGACAGCAAACATAACAGGATTACTGATTTATAAGTTGGTTTACTTTTTAACATGTACAAAATGCTGACTAGATTTTAAAGAAGGAAAATGGACACATGAAACCTGTTTAACCGCTTGGAGTCTTTATAATACAGGCATGTAATTTAAAGGAAAATGTAAAACAAAAGTGTGAAGATATCATAATACTAACTTTTAATAACATTTTCAATATATTATATGCATGCCTTAAGATGGCAGTAGTCAGATATTTATATCACATATTTAAACAAATATAGTGTAAAAAATATAATTGCAAATTATACAGAGAAGGAGCTTCCAAACAATAATGGCAGCTCAAAGTGTGATTAGGGTTGTACTGCTAATAAAAAGATTAAGACTACACAACAAAGCTTGTTATTTTATACCAGACTATTTATTGTATACTTATATGCTAAAACATTAGAACAGGTGTAATGCATCCTATCACATTCATCCCAAAACTTTGGCCACACACCGAGCACTTAGTGTGTCCATACACGCACCAGTGTAAAATTGATTCTGAGCAAAATGGAGGCCCTGACCGTGCCAGGCACTTAGTGTATATTCACTCTTTGGCATAGGGGCTTCAGATGAAAGTTGTATGAGCTTACACTAGAACTACTTCAGTGAGATCTGATTGTGACCAGTTCAGCTTAAAGAGCTGTTGTGCATAATTAAATACAGATTAGCGGTCACTGTTTTCCTCTTGGGTCCATTTCAGTGTCTCCAGCTCGATGCTTACACTTCACGTGGAGTCCTATACTTAGCCACACCTCCTCACTCTTAAGACTTAGGCACTTTGTTTGATTACGGTCCATAACAGTTTCTTCAACTCAATGATTCACTTCAAGCTGCAAACTTTACTTAGCCTCACCACCTCACACGTAAGGCTCTGTTACAGGAGAACACACAGTAAAACACCAGTTCATCAGGAGTAGGTGTACCACCAGAACCTATATAGAGTAAACCCAGGAAAAAAGAAAACTAATTATTTTAAGTTCGAAAGTAAAGGAAATACACATTTAGCAATACCTCAGGATAATAAATGTATTTTTTTTCTCTGTTAAAGGGACCATAAACACAATGACATTTATATATTAAAGGCTTAGATATATGTAGTAAAACAGCTTTGCAATATACTTTGTCATCTACCAAAGCTCTGAATACTAGTCATTTTGTATTTATCAAAGTTGCAAATGCATACCGCAGACATGAAGGCTAACCATGCTTCATATCTTAGCAGAATACAAATAAAAAACAATGTGCTTTATACTGGCAAAATGAAAGTGGCTAGCCTTGTTGTCTGCAGTCTCAAGCTTGGTCATTGGAGTTTGGCTACTAAAAAGCAATTGTAGATCAAACATTTTTAGACTTGGTTGATATTGTTATAATATTGTTATAATGTTATTCTATATAAGGACAACAAAAATAATTACAAGGTGTTTAGTGTCCCTTGAAGCCAATCTGAATTTATACAGTTGCATTCAGTACATTACATACAGTGGTGTGGATGGGGCCAAGTTTCGTTCTTGAGAATAAATGAATGTGCAGCATATTGTGATAAAATACTGATAAACATGCTTTTTAGACTACAGCATTACATTTTCTGGAGAATAAAAAACAAATATATTTTTTTTTCTTGCAGCATTTCTATTATTTAAGTTTACTGTTTTATGACACATATTTGAGTCTATACTGTTACTTTAAAATGCCGTTAGGATATATCTTGTGTGGTAGATTACATGAATATGTTGGAGTTGAATGTACTGAACTACTCTACTATTTTTATGTAGAGAATAAAGTGAGTTTAGCATTCATTGGAAGAGGCTAGTGAGCAGAGCTATGATGTCTATATATCTATATTTAATGCCAGGAGATTAATGTTAATGGGACGGTCAAGTCCAAATTTTTTTTTCATGATTCAGATAGGGCATGTTATTTTAAACAATTTTCCAATTTACTTTTATCACCAATTTTGATTTCTTCTCTTGGTATTCTTAGTTGAAAGCTAAACCTAGGAGGTTCATAAGCTAATTTCTTAGACCTTGAAGGCCGCCTCTAAGCGGAATGCATTTTGACCACTAGAGGGCATTAGTTCATGTGTTTGATATAGATAACATTGAGCTCATGCACGTGAATTTACAGAGGAGTGAGCAGTGATTGGCTAAAATGCAAGTCTGTCAAAATAACTGAAATAAGGGGCAGTCAGCAGATTCTTAGATACAAGGTAATTACAGAGGTAAAACGTTTATTATTATAACTGTGTTGGTTATGCAAAACTGGGGAATGGGTAATTAAGGGATTGTCTATCTTTTAAAACAACAAAAATTCTGGTGTTGACTGTCCCTTCAAGGCTGATGAATCTGGAAGCTATTAGGGTGAGAGTTTTGTTATGGATCTTCAATGATACGTATTTAAGCTCAATGACCTTAACATGTATAGCTTAGAGGAGAGAGGGGAAATAAATGATATGACATAAACCTTGGGCATTTACTGAGAATTGTTGTGATGTAAACATCTTGAAGTGACAAGGTAATCAGTTTCTATTTCTAAATATTTTTTTACATGAAAAAAGGATTATTTTATAACTTTTCAAATATATCATGAAACTAACTTGAAGAGAAACTAATACCTATATATATTTATATTATATATATATATATATATATATATATATATAGCGATCTTCAACAAAGGACTGCACTCACTGGGTTTCCAAAAACATTCTTATTTATTAGGTAACGTTTCGGGATTCACAGATCCCTTCCTCAGACCAGAACAAACATACAACTCAACATAGTGATATATAAATACTTTAAGCCACACCCACCACCAAATCAAAACAGTGAATTGCGCCAAAAATAGGGTTGTCATGGTGATAACCCCTATGTATCTCAGTGTAACCAAACTACTAATCCCAAAAAGATCAACTACAATTCAGTAGTGTACAGATGCTAGCATAACCATATGAGTCATTATATATGTTACTTTAATAAATACTTATAAGACATCTATGAGTCCCTGTTCAATCCTAATTTATATCATTAGATTAGTGGCAAAGGTAAATTAAATGGTATCATAGTTAATATCAAGCATTCAATCACCTAGGGTAATTCTATACCTATTAGTTTCTAGCATGAATATAAATAGCAATATTTAACATGCAGTTACAGCGGTAATACAGATGTGTCAGATCATATCCGAAATATATTAATCACTCAGCATAATGAATTAGTGTTGTTGGTCCGTTATAGATCTTATGACAATGTGGGCCCTCCAGATTATGTTAGCGGTATTGGATGTACAAATGTCAACTCATGTTTATACCATATGTGCACACAAGCATTATGTAGGTATCTGCCATCATATCTTCTGAGGCCTAACACAAAGAAAAGGCACTTACTTTCTATTAGCACATGTCCTAAGTGATGTATAGGTAGGATTGTATCTGATCCTGGTATGAGACGCGCCCCCAGTGAACAGCTCCTGTGTCAATAGTGTCCGTTAGCCTAGTGCATGGCTAATTAGCATACGCCGATGACGTATGCGTGTGTGTTCACGCGTAGTCACGGTAACCCTGTTGCCATTTATGCATAGCTAGTTTACAGTCCACATCGGTTATTGCGCTTATGCGAGCTAGGGGAAAATTGTTCAAAGCTGAGTCATATTTCAACAGTCCCATTTTATAGCGCCATAACTTAGTGTTTAAAAAGGACAAAAATAAGGTGTATATACTAAATGGTGTAATCTGTCCTATTCGGTGCCATGATCTATGCACAGTCCCATAACTGTCATACAGCAATTGTTAGCGATGGGGAGAGATGCATATATATTAAGTATTATACTGTATTCCTACCATAATGCTAACATGTGTGGTGGCAGTTTATACACAACAGGGTAATCCATATTGCATTTAAATATAGAGAAAGTATACAAACATATAGACCTATGTTTAAGTAATACTAGTAAAGCATAAAACCTTGTGCTTGGACCCTCAGGTATCCATACAGTAGAACCTCAAATTCTATCATTGGTTCACTGTTATAAGTGGCAATCAAAGTTAATCACTGACAACCTTAGCTTATTAACAGAGGCGAGTTATTAGTGTAACATTGGTACTCTAGACATTCATTGGTCCAACCACTCAGGTAATCCATGTATTTGGTTTTTACCCATTTATATAGGTTCCACAACCAGACCTTCAACCAGTCCCAGAGTATCTGGGGTACCCTTCCATAACCCATATGCCATGTACTAATGTGGCCTGCATGTCCCCGTGTGTTGCCATCATATGGGTCCAAACAGTACTCATGGGTGGGTCCCACCAAGTGTGTGTCATACTAGAGCATATGACCCTCACTGGTTAGTTAACCACCTAGAGTAAAATGAAGCAGGGTCACATTGGTGCGTAATACCTGTGCCAAAGTCCAGCCATTATTTGTGTCCCACAAAAGTGGGGTAGGTGTGTCATCACACAAGTAGGCTAGGAGGTAATAAGATAATATTCTTATCACAGGAAGCAGCGCCAGTCATTAGACATATTCAGGCCATTAGGGTGCAGGGTACCAAGTCTATGAATCCATCTGGACTCCATCCGGAGTAGGGTTGTATCCCTATCTCCGCCTCGTTTGAGAGCTGGAACGTGGTCAATTAAGATAAACCTTAGGTCAGTAACTTTATGTTGGGCCAAGAGAAAGTGTCTTGCCACAGGTTGGTCCGATGTTCCTTTATCCAAAGCGATCCTTATTGCAGATCTGTGATTAGCCATCCTCAGTCGTGCGTTGTCCGTCGTCTTTCCAACATAAAATTGGCCACAACAGCAGCTTAACAGGTAGATCACATGGGTAGTTGTACAGGTAATGAAGTGTCTTATTGTGTACTTCTGAGTCGTGTGCGGGTGTCTAAAAACTTTACATGGGATCATTCCACTGCATGTAGTGCATCCCAGGCATCTATAACAGCCTTTCTTCTTGGTTTTAAGCCATTGTTCTTTCATATAGCATTGTTGTGGGTCTGTGGACATGAGTAGGTCCCTAAGGCTCCTTCCACGTCTGTATCCCATTATGGGGGGATCCATATGTTCAAAAGGTAATCCAGGATCTGTCGCTAGGATCTCCCATCTCCTTATGATATCCTGTGCCATCCTCTCCTTCCCTTTATTGTAGGTGGTGGTAAAGATCATCCTCTCTTTCCCAGTCTGTTCCAAACGGTTGGCCTTGTTTCCCTCCTGGGTGGTCACTTCATCTATGACACTTCGAATAAGTTCCATTTTATATCCTCTCTGTAGGAACTTTTCAGTCATCATTTGTAGTTGTGTTTCACGGTTAATGGTTTCAGTGTTGTTTCTTAATACCCGGATCATTTGTGACTTTATGATTGCCTTTCTAGTGTGTGGAGGGTGGTTACTGGTTGCTTCAAGTATTGAATTCCTGTCTGTGGGCTTGGTATAGAGAGTAGTAAATAGTTTGTCCTGTTTTTTATAGATTCTGAGGTCTAAAAAGTCAATGCAGTTTTGATCATACTTTAGCTCAAATTTAATAGGCGACTCAATTGCGTTCAGTCCTGTTACCCAATCATTCAATGAGTCCTCTGTGCCCTGCCATATTAGAAAGACATCATCTATGTACATTTTATAGTGTCTTACTGTATCTATGTTATACACGTCTATGATGTCACGCTCATAGTGTTCCATGTAGAGATTAGCATATGATGGGGCCATATTTGACCCCATTGCTGTCCCCATGAGTTGTTGGTAAAATGTGCTTTCAAAGCGAAAGTAATTAAGGGTCAAACATTTTTCCAGTAGATCAAGAATCAGAGAGATTGGAGGTCCCACATAGGGGAATCGTGTCAGAGCCAATGCAACCGCCTTTAGTCCATCAGTGTGGGGGATGACAGTGTACAGACTTCTCACGTCCATGGTGACCAAAAGGTCATTGTTGCCAATCTCATCCACGGTGTTTAGTATGGTAATGAGATCACCAGAGTCCCTAATGTAGGAGTCCATTGATCTTACTAGGGGCTGTAGGAGGGCGTCAATAAATATTGCTAGGGGTTGCAGCAAGGACCCTCTAGCTGACACAATTGGCCTCCCTGGAGGGTTTTTTTGGTCCTTGTGTATCTTGGGTAAAGTATACAAAATTGGATGAATGGGGAACATAGTGTTGAGGAAATTATATTCATCCAAGCTGATCCAGTTCAGCTGGCGTGCTTCAGACAATACACTCTCAATATCCCTTTTGAATTCATTAGTTGGATCTCTGGTAAGTTTTTTGTAGGTCTTATGATCATCTAGTTGGCGGAGTATTTCCTTGCGATACTGGTCATAGTTCATTACTATAATTGCTCCTCCCTTGTCCGCTGGGCGAATGACGATCTCAGTGTCATTGGATAGTGATTTAAGTGCCATTCTCTCTGCTCCATTCAGGTTGGGTCTGTGTTTTATACATTCCAGTTCCTTGGTGTCGTTTCCAATCATTCTGGTGTAGGTTTTAATACTTGATCCACAGGCTTTAGGTTCAAATTTGCTCTTTGGTTTAAATCGCTTTATTTCTTTTTCCATGTGGGTGTCCTTAAAATGTTCCTTTAATTTCAAGTTCCTTTGGAACCTGTGTATGTCTAAAAAGTTTTCAAAATCATCATTGGTAAATGTGGGGATGAAAGTCAGACCTCTATTTAACAGGCTAACTTCACCCTCATTTAAAGTTCTGTTACTTAGATTGATGACAATGTCAGGGTTTTTTATCTTGGGGGTCGGGGGGGTCTTCCGTCCACAATAGTTCCCCCTCCTCGGGTGCGGCCTCGGCCTCCTGTTCTTTCTTGGTATCTCGTTGTAACCCCTAAAAAAGGTGTCTGTGATACTGTTGGTGTTTGATTCTGATATTGCTGGTCATTGCTACCAGTCTCATTGTCAGAGCCTGAGCTGCTATCAATCGTGTTGAGGTATCTAGATCGGTAATTGCGTTGTCTTCTCTGTCTCTGTGGTCCTCCTTGGTTGTTCCCATGTATCCATGCATATATTCTTTTGTCTTATCACAGACACCTTTTTTAGGGGTTACAACGAGACCCATATGATGGCAACACACGGGGACATGCAGGCCACATTAGTACATGGCATATGGGTTATGGAAGGGTACCCCAGATACTCTGGGACTGGTTGAAGGTCTGGTTGTGGAACCTATATAAATGGGTAAAAACCAAATACATGGATTACCTGAGTGGTTGGACCAATGAATGTCTAGAGTACCAATGTTACACTAATAACTCGCCTCTGTTAATAAGCTAAGGTTGTCAGTGATTAACTTTGATTGCCACTTATAACAGTGAACCAATGATAGAATTTGAGGTTCTACTGTATGGATACCTGAGGGTCCAAGCACAAGGTTTTATGCTTTACTAGTATTACTTAAACATAGGTCTATATGTTTGTATACTTTCTCTATATTTAAATGCAATATGGATTACCCTGTTGTGTATAAACTGCCACCACACATGTTAGCATTATGGTAGGAATACAGTATAATACTTAATATATATGCATCTCTCCCCATCGCTAACAATTGCTGTATGACAGTTATGGGACTGTGCATAGATCATGGCACCGAATAGGACAGATTACACCATTTAGTATATACACATTATTTTTGTCCTTTTTAAACACTAAGTTATGGCGCTATAAAATGGGACTGTTGAAATATGACTCAGCTTTGAACAATTTTCCCCTAGCTCGCATAAGCGCAATAACCGATGTGGACTGTAAACTAGCTATGCATAAATGGCAACAGGGTTACCGTGACTACGCGTGAACACACACGCATACGTCATCGGCGTATGCTAATTAGCCATGCACTAGGCTAACGGACACTATTGACACAGGAGCTGTTCACTGGGGGCGCGTCTCATACCAGGATCAGATACAATCCTACCTATACATCACTTAGGACATGTGCTAATAGAAAGTAAGTGCCTTTTCTTTGTGTTAGGCCTCAGAAGATATGATGGCAGATACCTACATAATGCTTGTGTGCACATATGGTATAAACATGAGTTGACATTTGTACATCCAATACCGCTAACATAATCTGGAGGGCCCACATTGTCATAAGATCTATAACGGACCAACAACACTAATTCATTATGCTGAGTGATTAATATATTTCGGATATGATCTGACACATCTGTATTACCGCTGTAACTGCATGTTAAATATTGCTATTTATATTCATGCTAGAAACTAATAGGTATAGAATTACCCTAGGTGATTGAATGCTTGATATTAACTATGATACCATTTCATTTACCTTTGCCACTAATCTAATGATATAAATTAGGATTGAACAGGGACTCATAGATGTCTTATAAGTATTTATTAAAGTAACATATATAATGACTCATATGGTTATGCTAGCATCTGTACACTACTGAATTGTAGTTGATCTTTTTGGGATTAGTAGTTTGGTTACACTGAGATACATAGGGGTTATCACCATGACAACCCTATTTTTGGCGCAATTCACTGTTTTGATTTGGTGGTGGGTGTGGCTTAAAGTATTTATATATCACTATGTTGAGTTGTATGTTTGTTCTGGTCTGAGGAAGGGATCTGTGAATCCCGAAACGTTACCTAATAAATAAGAATGTTTTTGGAAACCCAGTGAGTGCAGTCCTTTGTTGAAGATCGCTGTGAATAATACTGATCTGGCACCCTGGTTGCTGACTATATGACATTGTGAGTGCAGATACACATGGAGGATATATATATATATATATATATATATATATATATATATATATATATATATGTTAAATTTAAAAAAACAAGTGATACATTTTGAAATACTCTCTTTAAAGGAAATGTGGGATTTTAATGTTGCGTTAAGCCTTCATTTTTTCTTAAAACACATATAAACGTGCCTGCGCACATGTACACACACATACTAATTAATATTTTTCTTTATATAACTGTAATGTGAATAGGCTTTTGTATGTACTTTTCAGTATTTACGGTAAATTTTTGCATCATCTTTCTGCAGCTAAATAGTTATGTGTACGGCAAGAAAAAGTTTTAACTTAACTCAGAGCACATTCACTTAAAAAAACATCACAGTAGTGCACTTACATTTAGCTGTAATATAACGTTTGGAATTCATTCTAAGTGCACACATCTGTATTCAATCTACCTTTTTGTATGCTTGCAGAATTCCTGTCCATTTCTTGGATGCCAAATGACTAAGCGTGACTGTGCATAGAGATAAATCAGCAGCAAGTGTAATGTGCATATAACATTCCTATCAATTTCAGGATGACTTAGTAAATGCTGATTCACTATTATTTTTAGAATGAAAGTTGTCTGCGCCCAAAAATTTCAGAAGACGAATAGCTGATTTGGCAATACCTTCACATGGTCTGCCCAGAAAATTGTCATAAGGGATTTGCATACCTAGAATCAGTTGTCCAATATCTAGAAAATACCCCAAAGCATTGTCATGCTTGCCTCTCTTGCAAGTACATTTTTGTGTGATTTTTTACCATGTTGTTTGTCGTTGGTTGTGACCTCTGCTAGGTAATGGAGAGGAGACCAAGTATTCAGAAACCTTTTAATGTCATCGCCATTTCCTTTTGTTGAATGAATGTGACAGTAAGCTAAACAGCAACAGATAAGTAGAATATCTGCCGGGCTTTGACATTAATAGCTATCATACAGTTACTTTATTTTTGTAATATTTATAATAATGCCCCAATTATTTTCTTTGGAATTTTAATTTTTAATTTTTAGAAATGAAACCTCTTGTGGTTTAAATACATGAAACATAAGGATAAATTGCTTGAATAATTCTTGTTCTCATTGTTTGTTTGGATTTCTAAAAGGGATATATGAACATTCTTGAAATATTTTTTTATTTTATTTTTTAAAATAACAACAGTGGAGAAATAAATTATTTTGGAAAAAAAAATGTCTCTCTATCTATTTCTATCAATCATATAAAATGCCAGAATAAACAATCTAAGGGCCAGATTATGAGTACAGCGCAAATGTTTGCACCTGAGCAATAAGGGGTTTATCGCGAGTGTGCTCGTAGAGCTTACTGCTCGTATTACAACAGTAAACACGATTACTCTCAAGTCATCACGTTTACTGTCAACTGGTCATACACTAGACCGTGATTTCAGAGCTCTGGTTAACTGTTTTGCGAAATTAAAAAGTGTCACAAAATACATAAAAAATACATTACAAAGTACAGTTACTCTCATAATAGCACTATCTAATAAAAAATGATTTAAAAGAAATATTGCACACAAAAGTTATAAGATATGAGATCTCAGGTGTTAGAAAATAAAGGCAGGCAAAGGGCTTTAACATAGAGATACATATTTATACATCTTTAATAATGTATATGTGTATATATATATATATATATATATATATATATACAGTATATATGTCTATATATGTGTACATATGTATTTATATGTGTATATATTATTTACAGACATATATACACATATAAATATATACATTTATATGTACACATATATAGACATATACACAGTACATTGGAGCCCTTTGCAGTTAAGTAGATGAAAACATGTAAGAGCATATTTGTGCA
Source organism: Bombina bombina (assembly GCF_027579735.1). Taxonomy (NCBI): domain Eukaryota; kingdom Metazoa; phylum Chordata; class Amphibia; order Anura; family Bombinatoridae; genus Bombina; species Bombina bombina. Next base: position 462,020,259 of record NC_069500.1, on the reverse strand, counting down.
AAATTCATATTTAAAGTGAAAGTAAATCCTGGCGTTTTACAAACGCTAGGATTTACTATTGAAACAAATAAAGGGCACTTTCATTCATGATGTATAAGATACTTCATGTAGAAAGCTCCTTTATTTGATTCAACTGATCGCCGCTATTAGCTCCTACAGCAGCCCACGGCTAAAAAACATTTTGGCTAAGAGGTGACGTCACCTCTTAGCCAAAAATTTTTTTAGCCGTGGGCTGCTGTAGGAGCTAAGAGCAGCGATCAGTTGAATCAAATAAAGGAGCTTTCTACATGACGTTTTTACCTCTTAGCCAATAGCCATGCGGTAAATCTGGCTTGGCGCCCATGGGAGCCGGATTTACAGCCTGACATCACAGTTTTAAGATGAGGACTTGCTATTTTAATATATATATATATATATATATATATATATATATATGTACAGTATCTCACAAAAGTGAGTACATCCCTCACATTTTTGTAAATATTTTATTATATATTTTCATGTGACAACACTGAAGAAATGACACTTTGCTACAATGTAAAGTAGTGAGTGTACAGCCTGTATAACAGTGTAAATTTGCTGTCCCCTCAAAATAACTCAACACACAGCTTTTAATGTCTAAACCATTGGCAACAAAAGTGAGTACACCCTAAGTGGAAATGTCCAAATTGGGCCCAATTAGCCATTTTTCCTCCCCAGTGTCATGTGACTCGTTAGTGTTACAAGGTCTCAGGTGTGAATGGGGAACAGGTTTGTTAAATTTGGTGTTATCGCTCTCACACTCTCATACTAGTCACTGGAAGTTCAACGTGGCACCTCATGGCAAAGAATTCTCTGAGGATCTGAAAAAAATAGTTGTTGCTCTACATAAAGATGGCCTAGGCTATAAGAAGATTGCCAAGACCCTGAAACTGAGCTGCAGCATGGTGGGCAAGACCATACAGAGGTTTCACAGGACAGGTTCCACTCATAACAGGCCTCGCCATGGTCGACCAAAGAAGTTGCATGCACGTACTCAGCGTCATATGCAGAGGTTGTCTTTGGGAAATAGACATATGAGTGCTGCAAGCATTGCTGCAGAGGTTCAAGTGGTGGGGGGTCAGCCTGTCAGTGCTCAGACCATACGCTGCACACTGCATCAAATTTGTCTGCATGACTGTCGTCCCAGAAGAAAGCCTCTTCTAAAGATGATACACAAGAAAGCCTGCAAACAGATTGCTGAAGACAAGCAGACTATGGACATGGATTACTGGGACCAAGGTAAACTTATTTGGTTTATATGGTGTCAAGCATGTGTTACGGCAACCAGGTGAGGAGTACAAAGACAAGTGTGTCATGCTAACAGTCAAGCATGGTGGTGGGAGTGTCATGGTCTGGGTCTGCATGAGTGCTACTGACACTGGGGAGCTACAGTTCATTTAGGGAACCATGAATGCCAACATGTACTGTGACATACTGAAGCAGAGCATGATCCCCTCCCTTCAGAGTCTGGGTCGCAAGGTAGTATTCCAATATGATAATGACCCCAAACACAGCTCCAAGACGACCACTGCCTTGCTAAAGAAGCTGAGGGTAAAGGCAATGGACTGGCCAAGCATGTCTACAGACTTTAAACCTACTGAGCATCTGTGGGGCATGCTCAAACGGAAGGTGGGGGAGCGCAAGGTCTCTAACATCCACCAGCTCGGTGATGTCGTCATGGAGGAATGGAAGAGGACTCCAGTGGCAACCTGTGAAGATCTGGTGAACTCCATGCCCATGAGGGTTAAGGCAGTGCTACAAAATAATGGTGGCCACACAAAATATTGACACTTTGGGCCCTAATTTGGACATCTCCACTTAGGGGTGTACTCACTTTTATTGCCAACGGTTTAGACATTAATGGCTGTGTGTTGAGTTATTTTGAGGGGACAGCAAATTTACACTGTTATACAGGCTGTACGCTCACTACTTTACATTGTAGCAAAGTGTCATTTCATCAGTCTCTATAGATCTATAGATAAATTAAAGGTGATATATATTATAATTCATTGATATAAAATGTACTACATTTCTATTTTTGAAATCTGAAAAAAGACACAAAAGAAAAGTTAAATGATAATAATTATGAGTTTAGGAACACCAAATGACAGAAAACAATATTTCATTTTAATAGCATAATAACAACAAGCTAGGGCAGTACCATGAAAGCCATTCTTCTTCAGTATATAGAGCAGCTGCATCTACAGTGAAAGATGTATGGTAATTATGAGCATTGCTGTGGTTGTTAGACTAAGAATGATTATGTAATTGGGAGACAGAAAGTATTGTATCCATTGCTGTGTATAAGAATAACAAAAATGACTGAATTAGATATGTAGTCATTTATCAATCAAAATGAAACTATTTTAATCTTGTTTGGACCACCTAATCAATTCTGTTGCTATGGCAACTGGTAGAAAAATACTCAACATTGTCCTATATAGACAACAAAGTTGGTCACATAAATACATATACAAACCGACACACATACCTAGTAAAACAAGCATTCAACACTTTCAGGATTTTAACTAAAAAGAAAATGTAATTTATCACATTGACATTTCAGGGATTTTTATTATTTACCCCCTTCCTGGTCCAGAAGATGTGAGTAAATACGCCTGAAATGTCAGGACAATACATTTGTTTATCTGGTTGTTTAAAATCCTACTTGTGAGGAATTGTTTGCTATTCATGCAGCCAGATGGATACCTTTTTTGGCAGAGCACAGTACAGTGTGCTTATATATAATGTTATACATATAAAAGATAGTGCCACCACCTTAAAGAAACATGAAACTCAATTTTTTTTTTCATGATTTAGAAAGAGCATGCAATTTTAAACAACGTTCTAATTTACTTCTATTATCTATTTTGCTTCATTCTCTTGATATTCTTTGCTGAAAAGCATATCTAGATAGGCGTAGTAGCTGCTGATTGGTGGCTGCACATAGATGCTGCGTGTGATTGGCTCACCCATGCACATTGCTATTTCTTCAGCAAAGAATATCTAAAGAATGAAGCAAATTAGATAATATAACTAAATTGGAAAGCTGTTTAAAATTGTACTCTCTACCAGAATCATGAAAGAAAATATAAGCATGGCTTAGATCTGCACAAAAATGTAGGAGCCAGAGTTTCTGTGCAATTATCTATCTATCTATCTATCTATCTATCTATCTATGTGTCTATCATCTATCTGTCTCCCTATCTATCTATTTATCTATCAATCTATTTATATGTCTATCATCTATCTATCCATCTAAAATACTGTAAAATGAACAAATATGAATTTGCTTGGATATGTGTCAATATCTGTCTGGTAATATGGGACAATAATTTGTATGTGTAAATATAACAAGATGACCAGATTAACAAACATATAATATATGCATTTGCTGCTCAAAGAGCTTTATTTACAGTAAATTATTAAATATTTTTAACCCCTTAACCCAAAATGACCTACCGCATAACATATATATATACGTTATAGCTTCAGGAAGCTACAGCAGCCTTGGCTGTAAAGTGACAGCTGAGAGCTACTGTTCCTGAGCTGCAGGCATCTGCCTTCATATGGTAACAGAGCATGATCAGTGCTCCAGTTCCATATGAAGGCAGATACCAGATTGTTAAATATAGAGGCACAGTGTGTGTGTGTCACTGTCTGTAACAATCAACTGCTTGTGTTGGGGGGAGGTGTGAGGGGGGGCGGCACAGATGTGGAGGAGGTAGGTAAAGGAAGAGGGAGGGGGAGGAACAGGAACCTACAATATAGAAAATTTTTGGAAGGATGATTGAGGGATGGGGATGCTGCACTTAAGGAAAATAGGGAATCAGAGGGATCGTAGGGAGGGGGAGGTACGCTTTAGAATTTTTTTGTATAAATAAATTTAAAAAATACAAATACCACTGCAAACTGAATATTGGAAGACAGCTGCCAGTATGTAATATGGTGGACAGGGAGGTGGAAGGGTAAGGGAGATCATACACTGCATAACATACATCAATAAAATTAAATAATAAAAAAAATTAAAAAATAAAGAAAAGCCCTAAAGCCTCATACTTGCAGACTGTCTGCCAGTACCTAAGATGGTAGTGTGTGGGTGGGGAGAGCTGTTTGGGAGGGATCAGGGAGGTGGACAGTGTCACATGGGAGAGTAATCCTTACATTAGAATTCTACAACCCTTACCAGCTAACTAATTAACTCCTTTACTGCCAGTTGCAATTAGCGGCCTTCTAATTACCAAAAAACAATAGCAAAGTCATGTATGTCTACTATTTCTGAGCAAAGGGGATCCCAGAGAAGCTTTTACAACTCTTTGTGTATTGTGCTATAACTGCACAAGCGGTATGTAAACAATTTCAGTGAGAAACCCAAATATTTAAAAAAAAGTTAACCTTTTTTTTTTATATGATCGCATTTGGCGGCAAAACAATGGCATGAAATATACATAAAATCGGCCTAAATAAATACCTTGGGTTGTCTGCTAAAAAAATATATAGTTTTAATAGGTAATTAAAAAAAACAAGACTCTATTTCTATTTAAATGTTTAAAATGCTAAAAATTCACCAAAGTTTTAGGCAAGTTTTTCTCTGAAATTCCCAGTAGCAAAAGGGTTAATATATGCAGCATTCAATTTAAAGAACTGGGAAACCAGAAAAAAGGCATTGAAAAGCCAGACGGTTGCCCCCTGCCTTAGATATAATTTTGTCTATGAAGTATTTGAAAGGTTATTTATTTAATCATGTTCTTCTTAACAAATGCTTCATAAATTGTCATTGGTAGATGTGATGTAAAATAAGGAATCTTTAATATGCATTAAATGTCTTTTTTTTTTTTTTTAAAAAATAATTTTTGCTCTGTCAACAGCTTTTACCATTTTTAGAGTCCATTAATTATTTTGTTGTTATTGTTATTAAATTATGTATTGTTAATTCCTCATATTTGTAATAAACCATTAACTTGAATTACCAACCACTTACACACAGCATTTTGTTTTGTACTGAGGCATCAGTCAAGAAGACATATTCTTCCTTATAAAACCTTTGCTATATCACTTATAAATATGCTAAAATAGTATGTTTTTATTCACCCAAAAGCTATTTGTTTTGTCATTTTTGTTTTCAAGCACACGTGGATAGATGCTTTTCAAGCATCCGTATCAATATAAATTCTAGAGCAGTTAAAGGACACTTTACTCAAAATATATGAAAGAGTATTATGTAAATATGTTGATTATTTTTGCATGAAAATATATATGAAGTAAAAACTGTCATTTAAAATGAATGTTCAGTTATGAATTTGCTATTAATGCTCATTGGTTGATAGGTGCTTCCATCTAACTAATGGGAAGTCATAAGTGAATGAGCAATAGCACAATAGATATTGACATGTTAATGTAAAGTTAAACCACTTTTATTTATTGAGTTTAAAAGTCAAAATGAAACCTTCATGATTCAGATAGAGCATTCAGATTTACTTCTGTTATCAAATTTTGCACATTCTTTTTATATAAACACTTTCTGAGGCACCAGATCCTACTACGCATGTGCACAAGTTTACTAGTCTGAGACATGATACAGGGCGCCGGCATATGGGGGGAAAAAATCAGATCAGTAAAGGGAGATATTATACATAGAAAGGAGAGAGAAATAAGAGAAGGGAAAAGTAGAAGAGGTAAAGACAAAAAAGAGAGGGCTTGATGTGAGGAGAAAGGAATAAATGAGAGAGTGGGAATGAGAAGAGATCCTTTATTGAAATATGTGGATTTTTAAAAGGACCTTAAAGGCATTTTGGGCCCCGTTTATTTAAGCTGTGCATGTAGCTTTGGGGATAATAGGTTGTTAGAAATGCCAGTGGTCATTCATTGTACCAGTTCTTTCCAGTGTATATGCACCATTTTATTCACTGTAGCTTTATGTATGATACATAGGTATGCTTCATAATGCAGGCTTAAAGGGACATACTACTCATATGCTAAATCACTTGAAACTGATGCAGTATAACTGTAAAAAGCTAACAGGAAAATATCACCTGAGCATCTCTATGTAAAAAGGAAGATATTTTACCTCAAAATCTCCTCAGCTCAGCAGAGTTAGTTCTGTGTAAAAAGTTATACTCAACTGCTCCCAGCTGCAGGTAAAAAAATTTTAAAAAATGAAGAAATGAACAGCAGCCAATCAGCATCAGCAGTGCTGAGGTCATGAACTTTTACTGTGATCTCATGAGATTTGACTTGACTCTCATGAGATTTAATTGTAAACTTCCTTTACCTGATTGGTGAAATAAGATGAGAGTGCACGATGCTCATCCCTTCAGATGTCCCAGGACAGACACACTAATATGCTGCTTAGAAATCCTTTACAATGGGAGGTGGCTACTGAGGAACTTTTGAGGTAAAATATCTTTCTTTTTTACATAGAGATGTTCAGGAGATATTTTCTAGTCAGCTTTTTACAGCTATGCTGCATCACTTTCAAGTGTTTAAACATTTGGGTATTATGGCCCTTTAATATTCGTATCACTACAATTTAGAGGCAGAAGTTAGAAAAAAATTGTTGTGATTATTTTTGATAAAATATATTAAGTGCTACTTAGAATTATTCAGTGACTGCAATATTTGGGCAATTTAGTATACAATCATTTAATGGTCTTGAATAATTCTGAGTGCCACTCAATATCGTTTATCAAAAAAATCACAACATTTTTTTTCTTAAGTCTGCCACTAAATTGTAGTGATATGGGTGGGGCCATCTGAGGGCAGGGCTTCATTTAAAGGGGTGGGGTCTAGTACCCCACCATTTTCAAAATTCACTGTTTGACACTATATAAAATACAATTTAATTCTACTATCAAATTAATTAATTTCTCTTTATATCTTTGGGTGAAATTTAGCTTTTGTTTATGAGAGCCTTATGCCATTGGCTTTTGAGTGCTCCTTTGTTTAGACTACTATAGCATCAGTGTTTGCAAAATTGTACAACATTGTTACAAACATTGTTGCAAACAATGCTGCCATATAGTTCTCAAGGGACACTCCTGAGCTTAACTAATAATGCTGTTAAGGAAATGAGCGAAGTTTAGTGAAAAATAACAAGATAACTAAGTAAATGTTGTGACATAAATGTATTCAATTTTTTTTTTCCAATTGTCTGCTCTTTCAGAATCATAAAAGCATAATTTTGACTTTCATATCCCTTTAATGCAAGAGTTCCTTTTTTCCAAAGCAGATAATATATTTTCCATTGCAAATCTAGGCCAACTTATAGTTTTAACTAGGGCGCTATGAAAGGGAAAAAAAAGTCATGCACAAAAGATAATACTAGAAAAAATTCTTAATGATAAAACTGCAGGATTAGTTTATGGTTGGCAAATCTCTTGCCTCTTGCAGGAACAGCTTTGCTATATAAAAAATAAAATGCCAGGTATAACAAGATATAATCAAGGTATAAAACAGATTCCAACAAAACACTTAAATAGAGGAAAGAAAATAAAACTATTGCCTGTACTATACAAAAAAAGAAGAAAAAAAAACAGCTACACTATCCACCGTATTGCAACAGATAAAGCTTCAGCTTCTGCATTATACAAAAAAAGGGAATTATAAATTGCAGGAAATCTTACTATAACATGCACCATATCACAGCAGGGTTTTACCTTATCAACTCCCCTCAAATTTGCTTCCCATGTCTGCGAGTAATATGCCTTTCTTCCATGGGCTGCCCAAATCCCTGTGCAATGCCTGTGATGCTTCCTTTATGGGTAAATATTCTCTGTGGTTTAAACACAAAGCGCTGCCAGTAAAAGTAACGATGTTCAGTATAACTGCATCTAAAAGTATGCTGCCTGCTACTTCATAATATAATATAGAAATTGTTAAAAATGTGCTATTTCACAACCTGCACTTTATATTTTATGATAAGTTGGCTTTACTTTTGAAATGCTGTTGGAAGGAAGTGAATATTGAAAATATCAGCTATATTTCAGACCACTATAACTCTAAAATCTAATATTCACTTCTGAAACATCTCCTAATTCTAAACCAGAACCAGAACAGCAACTTGAAATCTATATTGGTATTTTGCCAATGAAGCTGCTATTTTGAGGATTTTTTGATTATATTATTTTCTTGACAGCTGAACTGCACACTGAAAGCACTAAAAAAGAAACAGCCTAGAAACTTTCTTTGTAACTTCATTTAGAAACAGAGCTAATCTAATTTGTTTTCGTAATTCTTTGCAGCTAATGTAGTTTTTGCTGGTTCAGGGCTAGATTACAAGTGGGACGCTATTTTTTTTTTTGCTCACGGAATGCAAGCTTCAGTACAAGTAATCCTTTAACCCCTTAGTGACCAGACCACTTTTCAATTTGTTGACCATCTGGGACCAAGGCTATTTTTGCATTTCTGCGATGTTTGTGTTTAACTGTAATTTTCCTCTTACTCATTTACTGTACCCACACATATTATATACTGTTTTTCTCGCCATTAAATGGACTTTCTAAAGATATGATTATTTTCATCATATCTTATAATTTACTATAAAAAAAATATAAAATATGAGGAAAAAATGAAAAAAAATGCACTTTTTCTAACTTTGAGCCCCAAAATTTCTTACACATCTACAACCACCATAAAATACCAATGCTAAACAGTTTCTAAATTTTGTCCTGAGTTTATAAATACCCAATGTTTACATGTTCTTTGCTTTTTTTGCAAGTTATAGGGCAATAAGTACAAGTAGCACTTTGCTATTTCAAAACCATGTTTTTTCAAAATTGGCGATAGTTACATTGTAACACCAATATCTGTCATGAATCCCTGAATAACCCTTCAAATGTATATATTTTTTAAAAGAAGACAACCTAAGGTATTAAACTTGGGGTATTTTGACTTTTTTCATGCAACCATTTTACCACCAATCTATGCCAAAGTTTGGGGGGGAAAAAAAAATAATTTGATTTTTTGACAAAATAGCAATTTAAGAATACATTTACTGATAATATTAAGGGTTACTGCCAAATAACACCCTCATATGTCTTCAGCAGCATCTCCTGGGTACAGTGATACCACCCATGTATAGGTGTGTCGGGTTCTCGGGGGGCTGAAAGCTCTTATTTTTAGGGAGCGCATTCCAGTTTTTCAACTTGGAATTTTCACATCGGTCATCATGCACCCATGTCCTATTTGGGACATTTCTGAAGCTGGTCAATGGAATTTACCCCCATCAAACCATATATTTTTGAAAAGTAGACACCCTAGGGTATTTAAAATGCTTGTATTTTAACACTTTCCATGCACTAATTCAACCACCAGTCTTTGTCAAACTTTTGGGTAGTCATTATTTTGTGTTATTTTTCACACACATTGTACTTTAGGCATGGATTCTCAGTTCCTGTTATGTGTTACTACCAAAAAAAAACCTCAATATGTGTTTAACAACATCTCCTGAGTACAGTGATACCACCCATGTATAGGTGTGTCGGGTTCTCTGGGGGCTAAAAGGCCTTAATTTTAGGAAGCGCATTCCAGTTTTTCAACTTGGAATTTTCACATCGGTCATCATGCACCCATGTCCTTTTTGGGACATTTCTGAAGCTGGTCAATGGAATTTACCCCCATCAAACCATATATTTTTGAAAAGTAGACACCCTAGGGTATTTCAAATGCTTGTATTTTAACACTTTCCATGCACTAATTCAACCACCAGTCTTTGTCAAACTTTTGGGTAGTCATTATTTTGTGTTATTTTTCAAACACATTGTACTTTAGGCATGGATTCTCAGTTCCTGTTATGTGTTACTACCAAAAAAAACCTCAATATGTGTTCAACAACATCTCCTGAGTACAGTGATACCACCCATGTATAGGTGTGTCGGGTTCTCTGGGGGCTAAAAGGCCTTAATTTTAGGAAGCGCATTCCAGTTTTTCAACTTGGAATTTTCACATCGGTCATCATGCACCCATGTCCTATTTGGGACATTTCTGAAGCTGGTCAATGGAATTTACCCCCATCAAACCATATATTTTTGAAAAGTAGACACCCTAGGGTATTTCAAATGCTTGTATTTTAACACTTTCCATGCACTAATTCAACCACCAGTCTTTGTCAAACTTTTGGGTAGTCATTATTTTGTGTTATTTTTCACACACATTGTACTTTAGGCATGGATTCTCAGTTCCTGTTATGTGTTACTACCAAAAAAACCCTCAATATGTGTTCAACAACATCTCCTGAGTACAGTGATACCACCCATGTATAGGTGTGTCGGGTTCTCTGGGGGCTAAAAGGCCTTAATTTTAGGAAGCGCATTCCAGTTTTTCAACTTGGAATTTTCACATCGGTCATCATGCACCCATGTCCTATTTGGGACATTTCTGAAGCTGGTCAATGGAATTTACCCCCATCAAACCATATATTTTTTGAAAAGTAGACACCCTAGGGTATTTCAAATGCTTGTATTTTAACACTTTCCATGCACTAATTCAACCACCAGTCTTTGTCAAACTTTTGGGTAGTCATTATTTTGTGTTATTTTTCACACACATTGTACTTTAGGCATGGATTCTCAGTTCCTGTTATGTGTTACTACCAAAAAAACCCTCAATATGTGTTCAACAACATCTCCTGAGTACAGTGATACCACCCATGTATAGGTGTGTCGGGTTCTCTGGGGGCTAAAAGGCCTTAATTTTAGGAAGCGCATTCCAGTTTTTCAACTTGGAATTTTAACATCGGTCATCATGCACCCATGTCCTATTTGGGACATTACTGAAGCTGGTCAATGGAATTTACCCCCATCAAACCATATATTTTTGAAAAGTAGACACCCTAGGGTATTTCAAATGCTTGTATTTTAACACTTTCCATGCACTAATTCAACCACCAGTCTTTGTCAAACTTTTGGGTAGTCATTATTTTGTGTTATTTTTCACACACATTGTACTTTAGGCATGGATTCTCAGTTCCTGTTATGTGTTACTGCCAAAAAACACCTCAATATGTGTTCAACAACATCTCCTGAGTACAGTGATACCACCCATGTATAGGTGTGTCGGGTTCTCTGGGGGCTAAAAGGCCTTAATTTTAGGAAGCGCATTCCAGTTTTTCAACTTGGAATTTTCACATCGGTCATCATGCACCCATGTCCTATTAGGGACATTTCTGAAGCTGGCCAATGGAATTTACCCCCATCAAACCATATATTTTTGAGAAGTAGACCCCCTAGGGTATTTGAAATGCTGGTATTTTCACACTTTCCATGAACTTATTTAACCACCAGTCTTTGTCAAACTTTTGGGTAGTCATTTTTTTGTGTTATTTTTCACACACATCTCCTGAGTACAGTGATACCACCCATGTATAGGTGTGTTGGGTTCTCTGGGGGCTAGAAGGCCTTATTTTTAGGAAGCGCATTCCATTTTTTACACTTCCCCTTTTCACATCCCATGCACCCATGTTCTATTTAAGACATTTCTGAAGCCGGCCAATGTAATTTACCCCCATAAAACCATATATTTTTGAAAAGTAGACATCCTAGGGTATTTCAAATGCAGGTGTTTTAACACTTTCCATACACTAATTCAACCACTAGTCTTTGTCAAACTATTGGGCATTCATTTCTTTGTGTTATTTTTCACATACATTGTAATTTAGACATGGATTCACAGCTCCTGTTATGTGTTACTACCAAAGAAGACACCAATATGTGGTCACCAACATCTCCTGAGTTCAGTGATACCACCTATGCATAGGTTTGGTGGCTTGTTTGGGCGGTGCAATGCCAAATGTCTGACATGTGTTTGTGATTTTTTTTTCACATTTAACATATTTTCTTTGCCTATTGTCTTTTTTGGGGGTCTTTTAACATACCCCAATTTATTTGTTTTCCATAAATGTGATTATATTTAAAAAGTTGACCCCCCAAGGTATTATACATGGAGTGGTTTGATGACATTGATGCAACCGTTTTAGCCCAAAAAATTGGAGAAAGTATATGGTGGTAATTTTTCAATTTTCATTGTTACAGACACATTGCTTTTTTACTATGATTTAGGAGAGACTGTTGTAAGTTATTGCAAAAGAATACTTCAGGTTGTTTTCTGCAAGGCACCCTGAGTACACCTATGCCCCCCATGCATAGGTTTGCCAGGATTTTGGGAAGGTTATGTTACATGATTTTAGTTATTAAAAATGAGAGTATTTCTTCTGATAGGCCTATCTTTAGTTTGGGGCCTATCACATACCCCACTTTTATTTATTGCATTCAAAGTGTATATTTTTTAAATGTTGACACCCCAAGGTATTGTATATGGTGTGCTTTGATGCCTTTGAAGCAACCGTTTTAGCCCAAAAAATTGGAGAAAGTATATGGTGGTAATTTTTCAATTTTCATTTTTACAGACACATTGCTTTTTGACTATGATTTAGGAGAGATTGTTGTAAGTTATTGCAAAAGAATACTTCAGGTTGTTTTCTGCAAGGCACCCTGAGTACACCTATGCCCCCCATGCATAGGTTTGCCAGGATTTTGGGAAGGTTATGTTACAATTTTATGACTTGTGATTTTAGTTATTAAAAATGAGAGTATTTCTTCTGATAGGCCTATCTTTAGTTTGGGGCCTATCGCATACCCCACTTTTATTTATTGCATTCAAAGTGTATATTTTTTAAATGTTGACACCCCAAGGTATTGTATATGGTGTGCTTTGATGCCTTTGAAGCAACCGTTTTAGCCCAAAAAA